>NC_087201.1:142338231-142343231 GCF_015104395.2 Macrobrachium nipponense
ATATATATATATATATATATATATATATGTAGTATATGTATATGTATATGCTCATAGGCTATCTCTTTGTCCGTATGCATGTCTTTCAAAAAAAAAAAAAAAAAAACAGTAATTCTGTCCAATCTGCCTACATTAAGTCTATTACAAATACTCCTCATACCTTTTCCCCTCCTTCCTTACTACGTCCCATTACCAATGCCAACAGTAACGGTCGCTTTAATGTCAGCCATTTATCTCCTTTCTGCAGGTAATAGAAGCTGAGGACTGAAGCTATAGAGAAATAATCAGAAAGCGATGGACGAAATAGCGGCATGCGGAAGCCATCACGGAAGTAAGACTAATGACAGGTAAGTAGGTATGCCCTGGAAGGTATGCTGGTTCCTGGAATGGACGGGTGCTGTGCGAGTTGAAATCATTTGTCCTTGTACCCGGGGCGCAGATTCCAGAGATGTATACTAGAATTGCACCGGCCCCCGATTTTTCTGCCATGCCCCTAGGTTAGGTTAGGGTAGATTAGTTCAAATGAGTAATTTAAGAGTAAATTGTATGTGGGAAACACAATAACATTATTTTCAAGATTCTATGGTTAGTTTTTAAGATATGGCGTCCACTTTTTTTTTTTCAGGGAGGGTCTCGATACTCATTTACAGTTTACATCTGGGACATTGTTATCGTGGCGCTAGAGGAACCTGGAATGGTTCCTTGATGCTACGAATTGCTAGTTGCTGTTGTTTCGAGTTGCAAGAGTAACACTAAGGTATGAAATTCTTTATAGCAAAAATAAAAATGTTTCTTTTCTTAATTCTTAAATGCGTTGTTTTTTCAGTTTTCTTGTAATAACTCGAACTGTTTTACGTTACTTTCCATGGGTTGTTCAATTTCTGTTGAAGTAACTAAATATCTAGTTCAGTACTTCTGACCATTTCACATTGAATTAATGTAATCAATTATAATCTTTCTCTGTAGCAGAGACACTGTCGGGAACCAACCATCCGAGCAGAAGAAAGAAGGGATCTATTAGCAAATAAAATAGTACATTCCATTTTTCATCACTAACCTGTCAAATCTACAAGTAAAGTGGAGCTTCAGTTCGCACCCGAAGATTAAGGATGTAATTCCTTCATTTATTTATTTATTTATTTACTTTTTAAATTTTTCTTATCTAAAAATGTATTACTAACAGACACTGCATAATGCGTCGGACACCATCCTATAATTGAAAACGGTTTAAGGTTAGTCCCTCTGAAGTAGTTCTTCGTCCTAAAGCCGTAAAATTTTAATTGAAAATATGAATGGCACTGGATTGGGAGATCTTGGACATTTCATAGGTAATATCGCTGAATTGAATTGAATATAGAATTTAGGCCAAAGACCGAGCACTAGGACCATTGGGGTCATTCAGCGCTCAACCGGAGATGACAGTCAAAGGTTGAAAAGTGAAACAGGAGGAAAACCTCGCAACACTTGCACTATGAATTGTTAGGAGAGGGTGGAAAGTGAGATGAAAGAAAGATAATATGAACGGAGTTACAGTAAAAGATACGGAACGGGTTGCAGCTATAAGCTCAAAGGTCATATCGCCTGTGTATTTAAAAATAAATAATAAATCTGGATTATTTATAGAATAAAAATTAGAATAAAAAAAGTTCAGTTGTAAGCGTTACTATCTGAAATCCATCTACATACATAATGGGAGCTCCAGATCATTCCTGAACCCCTAACATAAGCTACAAGACAAACTCTTGAATTTCTGAAGGCCACTCCTGTGTTTTCATCCTGAGACATATTCGAGAACCATTAAAACTTCATATTAGGTTTTCTCAAACCTGTTTAATATTTAGATATGTTTCATATAAATGAGACTTCTAGTTATAAAGGCTCTGACTCAAAACCATGACACTCAAAGCGAATGAATTTCAACAGATCAATCGCAAAACCTTGGGGAAATAATGACTTTGGCTTCCCAACGGGGCAACTAACTACTATGCATTCCAGAGGCCATGGAAAGTGCTTTTCGTCAACAACATTTAAACCGACCTATGTCTGTTTGTATGGTGTTTTTGCCCTACAAGGAACCAGTGGTTATCAGCAACGGGACCAATGGCTTTACGTGACTTCCGAACTACGTCGAGAGTGAACTTCTATCACCAGAAATACACATCTCTCACTCCTCAATGGAATGCCCGAGAATCGAACTCTCGGCCACCAAGATTGCACGCCAACACCATACCGACCACGCCACTGAGGCGCTTTAAACCGACCTATGGATTTCCGTGCCACTAAAACACTGAGTGTTTCAAACTTCGTCCTAATTTTCCGAAGTGCTGTGCATTGCCACGTATGATTCATTAACATTTTGACTTAAGAAAATGAGGTTAAAGCTGCACTTAGCAACCAAACCATCCCAAAAGTGGTGACGTCTATCAGTGATATCGGAATAGCGTATCCTCCACTATGCCTTTACAAATGGCTGTTTCACTTATGGTTAAATGTCATCTTACCTATCCTAGGTCATACGAAATGTTTAAAAGTAAATTAATATATTGTATGATGATACATCATTTTCTTTGAATAATCAGGTAAGGGGGGTGGCTCTGAGTTACAGGTAAGTTATAAAGCAGCACTTGTTCGAAACAGTCTGAGGAAAGGCTAGAAGTTGGTCTTTTTTTTTTTCTAAGGGAAAACGGCTCAATTAAGCACATCTGTCACTACCATAAATCAGGACAATGTTTTATACACTTAGTGCTTTCGTGGCATGGAAATCCATACGTCGCTTTAGAAGTTGTTTACGAAAAGCAATATTTCGTAGAGTTTGGAATGCATACTAACTGCCCTCTCCCTGAAGTCTGTTGCCGTCTTTATTGATGCCATCATACTTCCCCGTTCCAATCACACCCTCATCTATCTTCCATCACCCCTTTCGATCCCATATGAAGCCCGATCGACGGATATCAGATGCTGCCTGTGTTTGATCACCGACTACGAGATCCCTTACGCTAACGGCCTAATCCTTCCTTATTACAGACTTAGCCCCTGCCGTAATCCTCTTCCAAAAGCCATTGGGCCTTTGTCGTCACCCTCTCTAACCCCCTACACACCTCCCCTTCCCCCTCTCCCCCCTCTCAACTCGCTCTTGCTCCATTATATCATATTGACCTGACGGTGCTTTTGTTCGGCCTTGCCTGGCTCTCATATTCTTTGAGATCTAACACTCTCATCCGTCGGGAGTAGCCTCACAGGGTAATTGGGTGGGTGGAGTTTGTCTATGTCTTCAGGGGAAAGATCAAGCCCAAAATTGTACGCACATACATACATACATATATACATATACATACATAAACGTACATTCATACATACATATATATATATATATATATATATATATATATATATATATATATATATATATATATATTTATCATATATCGCGTGTGTGTGTGTGTGTGCGTGAGCGTGTGTGGTAAAAATTTGTTTACAATCACGTTTGCCAATTTTTTGCAATTTACAATTATCCGTTAACATCAGATTGGCAAAGGTGATTGTAAAGAAATTTTTAATATAAAAGATAAACTTAACAGATTCCTTACAGAACTATATATATACTATATAAATATATATATATATATATATATATATATATATATATTATATATATATACATATATATATACTATATATATATATATACACTATAATAACATATTTTTCTTCAGATGTCTCAAAGAAGATACATTAGCAGTATGAATGGAAAAGAAATCAAACTCATTGACAGCCTGGCAGAAATTTACAAATGAAGGCGCCATACTTCCCTAGGGGCTATCAAGTCTCCCCTTAACCAGGGTTTCTGGATATCCCAACGTAATGAAACAGCTAGACATTATTAAGCTTTTTTTTAAATTTCTTTTTTTTATTTTTGAAGGTTGGTGTTTTTCCATAGATTGCGAATCTTTGCAGACAAAGGTTTCAAATTGTACCGTTGACAGGACCTGGCGGAGGCAATGACGGTGAAGGTAATGAAGTAAAAAAATTTTAAAATTACTTCAATTTGTCACACATTTCAGTGTTCAGTTCCTGTGTCAGTTTTATGAATTAAAATGATTCTTTTGTGTATAGATTTCATATTCCTGCAAGTAAGGTGTTCTTGTGATGTGCTGGGTCTATATATGAAATAATGTTTAGCATATATATTCCAGGTTCCTACATGTGACATGATGTAAAATAACTATACCACTTTAGTTTTTATATATAAACACCAAGCCATGAGATAAAGGTAAACATTGCAGTTCTGTTTTATTCATGACCATTTTTATGTAAAGGAAATGAAACTGAATATTTTCATTGTATGAAAACCTCCCTCCTTCCCTCCCTCCACCTCTCTCTCTCTCTCTCCTCCTCATCTCTCTTTCCCCATTTATCCCATGCTGGGCCACTCACACAGAAAGGGTAATTTCGCCAGCCACGAGCATGGTGCGAACAAAGAGGACTGGAATATTACAGCCGAGAATGAAAAAGAGCCCGAGTTTAAAAAAAGAGAGAGAGAGAGAGAGAGAGAGAGAGAGAGAGAGAGAGAGAGAGAATCCAGAATCTGATGAATTGCAATAGTCTTCGCCCTCCCACGTATTCTTTTCAGCTTTTTCTTTATTTTTAGGCGGGGAAGGGAGGCGGGGGCGGCTGGGGAGTGTTTCTCTCTGTCCCAACTTCTATGACCTGAAATTTCTGCATCATGGCCGACCTACTTTTCAGGAGCGTCGGCGCCATTTATATATCGACGGCCGTGTCAATTGCAAGCCCCCCTCTGCCGGACCTACGCCATTGTGATCGCTGCTTTTAACCCCTGGCCCAGATGCGGGGTGAAGGGTAGGGGTAGGGGAGGTGCAGGTGGGCGGGCGTCGTAAAACATAATATTGACTCGTTTCCACGAAAGGGAAATTCTGTTCTCGATGCATTCCTTTGAAGTCGTGTTCATTAACTTACCTTTTTTCATTTATCTATTTTGGGGG
>NC_087201.1:142355731-142362727 GCF_015104395.2 Macrobrachium nipponense
ATCGACTTGAAAGGAGTAAGGCTTTTTATAAAAAGGCATTAACTTGCAAATAAAGCTTCCACAGAATAAAACATAGATATTTAGAGATGACAAAAAACAGAGCGACTAAACATTATATCTTTTTCAATTCGGAAAAACTCTTCTTAATGTACAATTTGATTTGGTCTTGAGATTTAAGAATAAAAAAAAGAAAGAATATAAATTAGAAATAAGAATTATACTTTACAGGATGATTTGGGTCTTGAGATTTAAGAATAATAAAAAGGGAAATACTATAAATTAGAAATAAGAATATCCGGAAGTTGTGGCCGTAACTGAATTACCTGATCAACAGATCTAACCTTGCGAACTTCCTTTATATAATAATATTATTATTCTCTAACCTTTCGAACTTCCTTTATATAATGATTCTCTAACCTTCCTAACTTCCTTTATATAATTGCTCTTTCTATTTTATAACCGCCACCTTAGCCATTTAAGCCTCCTATGGCTTTCCCCAAAATTTTCCCATAGTCATGAAGCGTTACGACTGTATTAAAAGCAAGAATGTCAAGATTAATTACTGAAACCGACAGTGTATAGTTTAGAAGTTGAATGTTAAGCAAGTAATGTAAACATATATAACACAAATAGGCAAATCATATTACTTTTGTTCCTTGATAGAATTTTGTCTATTTGTCCAATATGGACCTTATGAGATATGTGAGAGAGAGAGAGAGAGAGAGAGAGAGAGAGAACAGTACATGGCACTAACGAGACTAGGAGAGTAGTACATAATAATGTTAATAATAATTCACATTTAGTAATGATATTAAGAGATACAGACAACATAATCATCAGTCGAGTAGTGTTACCTCTCACACCAAATCTGATATATACATAATAACAAATATTACGAAATAATAAAGTACCTAAATTGTTCAGGAGATGCCTTCCCTGTAGAGAGAGAGAGCGACTGCGAACATGATGGGAAAATTCAACACATCATTTAGTACTAAAATGAACTGCTTTAGACTTGAATAGTTGAAAAATAAAAACAATAGTTCATTCATTAACTTGATTAGAACAACAACTGGTCTCTTGTTTCATCAACAGAAGAACGAAGTTGGTGTTCTAGCTTTTATGTTCGAGTACTCCCCAACACAGTGGCAACAGGCACAAATTAAGACACATTATTCCTCTTACAAAATCACATGTATGCATCTGCTTTGTCCATAGCGTTTGGTCAGAACTAGGATATGTGCCTCTAGTACATAGCAGACTACGGTGGCAATTGAGGTCACGTGATCATTACCAGACTTGAAGGCCAATGGGATTGTTGGCGGACCAAAATGATGCACGGAAAACGAAAAGAGTTAGTGCGCACTAGTTAAAAGTAGGATTCACCAAGATCAAAATCTCCCTCTCATTCTGAATATGTATAAATATACATTACATATATTATATATTTATGTGTGTATGTGTTTGTGTAGGTGTGTGCGCGCGTGTAAACAGACAAAACGAGCTGACATTTCCTAAGGTATAAACACACACGAAAGAAAGAACTTTGATAGTTTTGCCAACGTAATTAAAACGAAGACAAATCCCTCGGATAGCTGCCTTTCATGTAAAAAAAAAAATAATAAAAAAATATTAGTAAATAAATATATCTGAAGATTCAAAGAAACTATTTTCTTGCTGGCGCATTTTTTCAAGTTGTCAGCACAAAGCAAGGCCAGCTCCAAATATGTAGGCCTAAGGAATTAGGCCTATGAGATCCCTCATAAGAAAAATAATCAGAGTCCTTTATTTGGAAAGTGAAGCATTTATAATTAGTTGCAGAGTAAGTTGGAAATTCTCTCGACTGGCCATAGGGGATATATAAGAGTTTTATGAATTGCTATGAAGTTCTAGAGAAGAAATAATTGGAGACATACTGAGAAAAGGGAAATCTAGATGACATTTGAATTTGACAAATCAGTTACAGTAATCTCACACAACTACAATAACAGGGTAATGGAAATCTAGGTGACATTCGAAATTGACAAATAAGTTACGGTAATTTCATACGCAAATAACAATGGAAATATATTGTTAATAATTAATTTATAAGTTTGGAAGACTTTTTCTCAAGTCCATTACAACTCAACTTTGAGTATTATAGAAAGAATTTGAAAGACAAACATTCAATGGTTTTTATCTGAAATGGCGGGAATTTTTTTCCTTTTTTTTATCTTTTGTTTCTGGACACCTGAGTAGCAACCAATGTAGTGACACAAAAGGTACCTTAGAGCTTTCGTTCCTCTGTCCCTATTTTTTTTTTTTTTTATCTAAGTGTTCCCAAAGACGAGGAATTCTCAGTGTGTTCAGTGTTACAAATACGAGAATGACCAAGATGCGTTGTATCTTTATACGTGCATGAGTTCCTTATTGGACAAGCAGGTTGCGTACTCGCCTATCATTCTGGTAGCCCGAGTTCGCTTCAGGCTGCCGCCAACGCGGAACCAGGTGAATTTATTTCTGGTGATTAGAAATTCATTTCTCGATATAATGTGTTTCGGATTCCACAATAAACTGTAGGTCTCGTTGCTAAGTAACCTATTGGTTCCTAGCCATGTAAATAAAAATCTAATCCTTCAGGCCAGCCCTAGGAGACATAACGTCGAAGAGATATGAATTGTTTGTCTAAAAGTATTGAATCATAAAAAAAAAACACAAAAGTCACACATTTCATCCACTTGTAAAGACTTCGATTATCTTAATTATCATAACGTCACAATCAACGTGTAATTATATAGATGTCTTTCCTATATACTGTTTTCTTCTCTGGACTACATTCCTGATTCATTTGGCAATTTCGAAGAGAAACCTTCAATATTTGCAACACAATGGGACTGTGATTTCTGATTTAATGCTCTAAACTCCAACTATTTTCTATGACAATTTACGGAAAGCTCCATCTATCCAATAACTTATTCAACATGGAAATTTGAATGATAATACATATTATCCACGTTGATTTTCCTGTGTACACTCTACCTCTCATCATCATCTTAGGATGATGATGAGAGGGAAATAGGTTTCAAATTCTTCAGTACTAACACGCGTAGCACTTCATCTCCCAATATTGACCTCAAAATAAAAAAAAAAGTAAAAGAAAAAGATACAATATGGTTTACTGATAAACACAACATTTTTTTTTTTTATGCACCAGGTACATGTCTTTTTTTATGTACCAGGAGTTTGGAATATATATATATATATATATATATTATATATATATATATATATATATATATATATATATATAAATATATATATATATATATATATTAGTATATATATATACTATATATGACGTGTGCGCGCCCAGCCAAAACATCCGGAAATGAAACTATAAAGGCTACCTTAACTGTAAACAGTAAATCTAAAAATCTTCTGGAAGAACACCATATATATAGAATATTCTCTGGGGAGAAGCAATTTATGGTTTACGAATATATTCTTACTAACCGCACGAATATAATAATTGGCATGATGCTCGTATACCTCTGTCTGCTAGACCGGGATTAGCAACGGATAAAAGATTTTCGATTCCTAACGAAGTTGCAGGTTCACATCCACTCACGGTTTGTGGATAATTGCTCTCTTTTATTTATAGTATTAATTCATTTATTATTCTTTTATATTTTTCTATTATTTATTGACGTATTTATTATTATTTTCTTTACTTACCCCAACTCTAACACGAATATCAATTATTAAGGATGCTGAAACGCCCAGTGGGAAGAGAGAGAAATAATATGTTCTGTGTCAACGGGTTGTTTAGTTCAGATGAAAAACAGATGTCTACAAGGGAATCAGTACTACAGGCTGTCGGTATTCGGGTATTTGTGATGACATACATGCTACGGGAATATGCCATATAAGTATATTCAGGTCAAGGAATTTAGTTCATAGTATTTCCAGACAAGCCACAGGTATGGAAATTCTATGTCAATTTTTTTTATTATAAAAAAAGTTAGAAAATATGACAGCTGCCCGAACAAGGATATAATTGGTAAACGGCAATATATGCGCGCGTGCGCACACACACAATGATAACAGAGATATGTGTAACGCCATTGCCAACGACGAAGATACATACAGAATTACAAAACTTGTAAAAGACAAATGAAGATAACGACAAGTAGCATATATTCTCCGAATAAGACAACCGGGGCATGTACCAACAGATGGGTATGTCCTTCATACCATGAATCAGGGAATTTAACCAAATGCTAGAAAGTTTAAACTAAGAATGCAACACAAGATTAAATTATGAAAGAGTACAAGAGTTTATAAATAATCTAGTGAACATGCGCATGACGCAAATGTTCGCGAATAATAAAAAAACGTGCACCTGCTGCGACTGATAATCAGTTAAAACAATAAATTTTCACCTGCTGCAAACGTTTAATGATAATCAAATAAACATGCATTTCCTGCAAATTGTTCACGAATATTCAACAAAATTTCATGAATGATTTACTCAACATGCACCCCGCTCCAAACAGCTCCTGAATAGTCAACTAGACGTTTGCATCAGTTTGTAAATGTTCATGAAAAATAATTTCCATGTGAATCCGCCAGCAAATAGGTTCATGAATGATTTATGAGACTGGCGGTAAAATGTTCTTGAATAATCCAGATATGCTGAAAATAAAATACTACTCATAGTAGCTGAGTCTCAAAATGGAGAAATAAATCCACAGTTATGTATAAATAAAGGTATAAGCCACGAAGGAAAGTAAAACACTGGAGTAGCTGCAAGATCTTTGGCTCACTTCCTTTGCTTAGCAGACCGAGTGACATAATGAGAAATTGAGATGACAAGGAAGGGTCGTATAAGTGACAGATAGGGATTATAAGAATAATTAGTACCTAGAATCCAACACACCCTAGAGAATTAGTAACCTTCCAAACGAACATAAACATGGGTAAAATTTAAGAGGTTTACAAAAAGATTAAGTCCAACTGCTCAGACACAGGGACATTTCAATTAAATGATTATACAGGGCGGCAGCTGACCACATTCACACCTTTGGTAAACAAAAACTTATTCACAAAACATATTAAACATACATATACAAAGAAAATATCTATAAGGCAACTAATTTGTATTTAAGTCTGTGATTGTATTTTTGAGGTCATTCTTAAACATGTTACGAATACAAGGGTCTAAATGAAATAAGCCATGACTAATATCAAAATTACAATGGGGAGGAAGTTGTATAATGGCAGATTCTAAGTAAAGGACGTTGAGTCGAAAGATCTTGCAGCTAAACCAGTGTTTCACTTTCCTTCGTGGCTTATACCTTTACTTATGCATTTATCACGTTCCAAACTTTCGTGATCAGTTATACAGTTATGTATAAGTACATATATTTCAGGATGAAACAGTGCAAATAGCTTTTGGGAACCTGTACAGTTTTATTTTTAAACAAATGTACACATACATAACTGTTTCTGCAATACTGCAAATGTTCAGGAGTAAACTAATAAACGTATAAGTGTTACAAATATATTTGTGAGTGGTCCAGTGACCACGTCAAGTAGTATACACGTGCTTTAAATAAAAAAAAATAATGAAATAGTTTTTGGTTCACTGATTTCCCTTTTCTACTTTCTTCAGATGTTCTCTGTATCTCTCCTGCGTTTGTAAAGGGACATATCAGCAAAGATGACTACTTTCGCCCTAATTAATTCTTAACATCAGGATGTTCCAACGCTGCACCGTCAAGTACTTAGATACTGTAGACTATACTCTGTTTTTTTCCATCTGTCCATCCGACTGTGGTGTTTTTGTATGGTAACACTGCGTCCCGGCCTTTAAATAGTTACGCTATGTGTAAGTTTTAGGTAAATAAAAGGATATCTGGGTGAACATTTGCAACTGAAAAGTGTTTTAATAATTTAATCTGCTACACCGTTAATATTCGAAATAGGATATTGTTATTTTTGTTGAATGTAAGCTGAATGTAACTATCTAAAGCCCGGGACGCAGTGTTACCATACGCAAACACCACAGGCGGATGGACAGATGAAAAAAACCGAGTATAGGTCGTTTAACTTATACTTTATTTTGGCTGTTCGATCTTACAATAAAACTGATGTGTTTTGTGGCTGAGGTATTTTATCCGAAACATCAAAAAAATTATCAGTAGCCGATCTTTTTCTCGAAAACGGTATTATTCGAAAATTAAATTTATTACTGTTAACTAGAAAGTTACCCTCTCTGAAAGTTTAAAAAATCGTTCATATAAAATATCCTCAGTGAGGCGACGATGAATTTTATATAAAGTCATGGAAGATAAGCCATAGCCATATATATAAGAGCTTTAAACATAACCTAACCTTAAGGAAGGAACAGATGAGAATATCTCCAATAAGGCAACGATGGAATACGAGATTTGAGAATAGCAAACCAAAATAGTGTCACTTTGATTATAAACTCATTAAAATTAAAAAAAAAAATTGAAAAGTGGAATACGGTGGAAAATTGTT
Organism: Macrobrachium nipponense; assembly: GCF_015104395.2. Lineage (NCBI taxonomy): Eukaryota > Metazoa > Arthropoda > Malacostraca > Decapoda > Palaemonidae > Macrobrachium > Macrobrachium nipponense. The sequence goes on from NC_087201.1 coordinate 142,362,257, forward strand.
GTACAAAAATGAACTAGATGTTGACACTGCTAAATTGAAGAAATTTCATTCATACGACTCGCGCAACGCGCAAAAAAGAAGAATAGAAAAAAAAATTCATGGCAATAACTCATGCATCGCCTAACGTCATGCAACGCGCAACTATAAACCGAACGCGGTAAAGCAATACGTGCAACAAGTGGTTCGAATCATAGAACGTCTCACCTCTGGCACGCTGTGCAATCTGGCCGTCGTGCGTGTGTGTGTCAGTGTATGTGTGTGTGCGCGTATGTGTGTGTGTCTGTGCAACAGGTTGGCCCCATGGGTGTCCTTTCCTGCTTGCTTGCCTGCATGTGCCTTTCGCTGCTCGGAAGTGCCGGAAGCGCGTAGTGTAGTGTAGCATTTCAATGTGAATTACAAGGCGTTCAGTTTTGTTCGTTTCATGCTCCTTGGAGCGTATGCTCCGGCATGTTTGCAGTCGGAAGCTCCAAG
>NC_087201.1:142370727-142380727 GCF_015104395.2 Macrobrachium nipponense
GCTTTCATATACTGTCCTAACTGGTAATGGTGAAAATGGCGTTGTTTTCCGGTCTCGTTTGGTGGCAAAAATCGCGTCCCTTCAGCGGGATTTTGGCTAAAGGCAGCAAGCTCCAAGCTGTACATCGAATGATTCAAAGCAGCAATTTTAGCTGTACATCAAATCATTTCTTTCTGAAACTGTATCTTTGCATTTAAATGGATGTCTACTTCTTATGTTCTCTCACTCTGCAAATCGCGCCCCCCCCCAAAAAAAAAGGCTAAATCTGTACCTTTGCATGTAAAAGGATGTCTACTTTATACAAGTTTTCTTAGTGGTTGTTTTAACGCTGCACATCATAAACCCTTCCTTAATCTGTTCCACTGAATTTAAAAGATGTTTACTTTGTGTGCTCCCTTTGTCAAAGTGTTCTGAAGACCGTTATTACCTTCTACTTTCAAGGTATTAGGCAATGTTATGACGTAAGCATAATCTATTGAAATGACTCAATTTGAGAACAATAACACATGGCACAAATTCGAAGTCATAACAGACTGATAAATATTTGCACGCTAGCTGAAATTAAAGACTAAATGTCATTATAATGGACAAAAATCACTCTATATTTGCAGCTCTCTTCTCTTGCAATCGACTTGAAAGGAGTAAGGCTTTTTATAAAAAGGCATTAACTTGCAAATAAAGATTCCCCAGAATAAAACATAGATATTTAGAGATGACAAAAAACAGAGCGACTAAACATTATATCTTTTTCAATTCGGAAAAACTCTTCTTAATGTACAATTTGATTTGGGTCTTGAGATTTAAGAATAAAAACAAGAAAGAATATAAATTAGAAATAAGAATTATACTTTACAGGATGATTTGGGTCTTGAGATTTAAGAATAATAAAAAGAGAAAGACTATAAATTAGAAATAAGAATATCCGTAACTGAATCACCTGATCAACAGATCTAACCTTCCGAACTTCCTTTATATAATTATTCTCTAACCTTCCTAACTTCCTTTATATAATTGTTCTATCTATTTTATAACAGCCACCTTAGCAATTTAAGCCTCCTATGGCTTTCCCCAAAATTTTCCCATAGTCATGAAGCGTTACGACTGTATTAAAAGCAAGAATGTCAAGATTAAATACTGAAACCGACAGTGTATAGTTTAGAGGTTGCCTCTAAACATACATAACATGAATAGGCAAATCATGTTACTTTTGCTCCATGATAGAATTTTGTCTATCCGTCCAATATGGACCTTTCGAAACATGAGAGAGAGAGAGAGAGAGAGAGAGAGAGAGAGAGAGAGAGAGAGAGAGAGAGAGAGAGAGAGATTGAACAGTTACATGGCACTAACGAGACTAGGAGAGTAGTACATAATAATGTTAGTAATAATTTACATTTAGTAATGATATTAAGAGATACAGCCAACATAATCATCAGTCAAGTAGTGTTACCTCTCACACTAAATCTGATATATAGTACATAATAACAAATATTACGAAATAATAAAGAACCTAAAATTGTTCAGAGATACCTTCCCTGTAGAGAGGGAGACTGACGAATATGATGGAAAATTCAACACATCATTTAGTACTAAAATGAACTGCTTTAGACTTGAATAGTTGAAATAACAATAGTTCATTCATTAACTTGATTAGAACAACAACTGATCTCTGTTTCATCAACAGAAGAATGAAGTTATGTCTTCTGGCTTTTATGTTCGAGTACTCCTTCCCAACACAGTGGCAACAGGCACAAATTAAGACATATTATTCCTCTTAAGAATCACATGTATGCATCTGCTTTGTCCATAGCGTTTGGTCAGAACTAGGATATGTGCCTCTAGTACATAGCAAACAACGGTGGCAATTGAGGTCACGTGATCATTACCAGACTTGAAGGCCAATGGGATTGTTGGCGGACCAAAATGATGCACGGAAAACGAAGAGTTAGTGCGCACTAGTTAAAAGTAGGATTCACCAAGATCAAAATCTCCCTCTCGTTATGAATATGTATAAATATACATTACATATATTATATATTTATGTGTGTATGTGTTTGTGTAGGTGTGTGTGCGCGTGTAAACAGACAAAACGAGCTGACATTTCCTAAGATATAAACACACACGAAAGAAAGAACTTTGATAGTTTTGCCAACGTAATTAAAACGAAGACAAATCCCTCGGATAACTGCCTTTCATGTAAAAAAAAAATAATAAAAAAATATTAGTAAATAAATATATCTGAAGATTCAAAGAAACTATTTTCTTGCTGGCGCATTTTTTCCTATTGTCAGCACAAAGCAAGGCCAGCTCCAAATATGTAGGCCTAAGGAATTAGGCCTATGAGATCCCTCATAAGAAAAATAATCAGAGTCCTTTATTTGGAAAGTGAAGCATTTATAATTAGTTGCAGAGTAAGTTGGAAATTCTCTCGACTGGCCATAGGGGATATATAAGGTTTTATGAATTGCTATGAAGTTCTAGAGAAGAAATAATTTGGGAGACATACATAAGATGAAAAAAGGGAAATCTAGATGACATTTGAATTTGACAAATCAGTTACAGTAATCTCACACAACTACAATAACAGGGTAATGGAAATCTAGGTGACATTCGAAATTGACAAATAAGTTACGGTAATTTCATACGCAAATAACAATGGAAATATATTGTTAATAATTAATTTATAAGTTTGGAAGACTTTTTCTCAAGTCCATTACAACTCAACTTTGAGTATTATAGAAAGAATTTGAAAGACAAACATTCAATGGTTTTTATCTGAAAATGGCGGGAATTTTTTCCTTTTTTTTATCTTTTGTTTCTGGACACCTGAGTAGCAACCAATGTAGTGACATAAAAGGTACCTTAGAACTTTCGTTCCTCTGTCCCTATTTTTTTTTTTTTATCTAAGGGTTCCCAAAGACGAGGAATTCTCAGTGTGTTCAGTGTTACAAATACGAGAATGACCAAGATGCGTTTTATCTTTATACGTGCATGAGTTCCTTATTGGACAAGCAGGTTGCGTACTCGCCTATCATTCTGGTAGCCCGAGTTCGCTTCAGGCTGCCGCCAACGCGGAACCAGATGAATTTATTTCTGGTGATTAGAAATTCATTTCTCGATATAATGTGTTTCGGATTCCACAATAAACTGTAGGTCTCGTTGCTAAGTAACCTATTGGTTCCAAGCCATGTAATAAAAATCTAATCCTTCAGGCCAGCCCTAAGAGAGCTGTTAATCAGCTCAGTGGCCAGGTTAAACTAAGATATAATTAACTATATACGCGCATGGACATAACATCGAAGAGATATGAATTGTTTGTCTAAAAGTATTGAATCATAAAAAAAAGCACAAAAGTTACACTTTTCATCCACTTGTAAAGACTTTGATTATCTTATTATCATAACGTCACAATCAACGTGTAATTATATAGATGTCTTTCCTATATACTGTTTTCTTCTCAGGACCACATTCCTGATTCATTTGCAATTCGAAGAGAAACCTTCAATATTTGCAACACAATGGGACTGTGATTTTTCTGATTTGAATGCTCTAAACTCCGACTATTTTCTATGACAATTTACGGAAAGCTCCATCTATCCAATAACTTATTCAACATGGAAATTTGAATGATAATACATATTATCCACGTTGATTTTCCTGTGTACACTCTACCTCTCATCATCATCTTAGGATGATGATGAGAGGGAAATAGGCTTCAAAGTCTTCAGTACTAACACGCGTATTGACCTCAAAATAAAAAAAAAAAGTAAAAGAAAAGATACAATATGGTTTACTGATAAACACAACAGTTTTTTTTTTTATGCACCAGGTACATGTCTTTTTTTATGTACCAGGAGTTTGGAATATATATATATATATAGTATATATATATATATTATATATATATATATACTATATATATAATATATATCTATTATATGTATATAATATTTTTTTTTTTTTTTTTTTTTTTTTTTTTTTTTTTTTTTTTTTGTTTTTTTTTTTTTTTTTTTTTTTTTTTTTTTTTTTTTTTTTTTTTTTTGTTTTTTTTTTTTTTTTTTTTTGTGTTGGCGTGTGCGCGCCCAGCCAAAACCATCCGGAAATGAAACTATAAATGGGTTACCCTTAACTGTAAACAGTAAATCTAAAAATCTTCTGGAAGAACACCATATATATAGAATATTCTCTGGGAAGAAGCAATTTATGGTTTACGAGTATATTCTTACTAACCGCACGAATATAATAATTGGCATGATGCTCGTATACCTCTGTCTGCTAGACCGGGATTAGCAACGGATAAAGATTTCGATTTCCTCACGAAATTGCAGGTTCACATCCACTCACGGTTTGTGGATAATTGCTCTCTTTTATTTATTATTTATTCATTTATTTATTCTTTTATATTTTCTATTTATTTATTGACGTATTTATTATTATTTTCTTTACTTCCCCAACTCTAACACGAATATCAATTATTAAGGATGCTGAACCGCCCAGTTGGAAGCGATGCGTAGAAATAATATGTTCTGTGTCAACGGGTTGTTTAGTTCAGATGAAAAACAGATGTCTACAAGGGAATCAGTACTACAGGCTGTCGGTATTCGGGTATTTGTGATGACATACATGCTACGGGAATATGCCATATAAGTATATTCAGGTCAAGGAATTTAGTTCATAGTATTTCCAGACAAGCCACATGTATGGAAATTCTATGTCAATTTTTTTTATTATAAAAAAAGTTAGAAAATATGACAGCTGCCCGAACAAGGATATAATTGGTAAACGGCAATATATGCGCGCGTGCGCACACACACAATGATAACAGAGATATGTGTAACGCCATTGGCAACGACGAAGATACATACAGAATTACAACTGTAAAAGACAAATGAAGATAACGAAAATTATCATATATTATCCGGAATAAGACAACCGGGGCATGTTACCTACAGATGGGTATGTCCTTCATACCCTGAATTAGGGAATTTAACACAAATGCTAGAAAGTTTGAACTAAGAATGCAACACAAGATTAAATTATGAAAGAGTACAAGAGTTTATAAATAATCTAGTGAACATGCACATGACGCAAATGTTCACGAATAATAAAAAAACGTGCACCTGCTGCGACTGATAATCAGTTAAAACAATACATTTTCACCTGCTGCAAACGTTTAATGATAATCAAATAAACATGCATTTCCTGCAATTGTTCACGAATAATTCAACAAAATTTCATGAATGATTTACTCAACATGCACCCAGCTCCAACATCTCCTGAATAGTCAACTAGACGTTTGCATCAGTGTAAATGTTCATGAATAATCCATGAATCCGCCGCAAATGTTCATGAATCATTTATGAGACTGCGGTAAATGTTCTTGAATAATCCAGATATGCTGAAAATAAAATACTACTCATAGTAGCTGAGTCTCAAAATGGAGAAATAAATCCACAGTTATGTATAAATAAAGGTATAAGCCACGAAGGAAAGTAAAACACTGGAGTAGCTGCAAGATCTTTGACTCACTTCCTTTGCTTAGCAGACCGACTGACATACATGAGAAACTGAGATGACAAGGAAGGGATTATAAGGAGATTAGTACCTAGAATCCAACACACCTAGAGAATTAGTAACCTTCCCAAACGAACATAAACATGGGTACAATTTAAGAGGTTTACAAAAAGATTAAGTCCCACTGCTCAGACACAGGGACAAGACAACTAAATGATTATATAGGGCGGCAGCTGACCGCATTCAGACCTTTGGTAAACAAAAACTTATTCACAAAACATATTAAACATACATATACAAAGAAAATATCTATAAGGCAACTAATTTGTATTTAAGTCTGTGATTGTATTTTTGAGGTCATTCTTAAACATGTTACAAATACAAGGGTCTAAATGAAACAGGCCATGACTAAAATAAAAATTACAATGTGAAGTAAGTTGTATAATGGCAGATTCTAAGTAAAGGACGTTGAGTCGAAAGATCTTGCAGCTACACCAGTGTTTCACTTTATTTCGTGGCTTATACCTTTATTTATGTATTTATCACGTTCCAGACTTCCGTGATCAGTTATACAGTTATGTATAAGTCCATATATTTCAGGATAAAACAGTACAAATAGCTTTCGGAAACCTGTACAGTTTTATTTTTAAACATCTTTACATATACAAAACTGCATTTGTTTCTGCAATGCTGCAAATGTTAGGAGTAAACTAATAAACGTAAAAGTGTTACAAACATGTTTGTGAGTGGTCCAGTGACCACGTCAAGTGTATACACGTGCTTTAAATAAAAAAAAATAATAAAATGGTTTTTGGTTCACTGATTTGCCTTTTCCACTTTCTTCAGATGTTCTCTGTATCTCTCCTGCGTTTGTAAAGGGACATATCAGCAAAGATGATTTTACTTTCGCCCTAATTAACCCTCTCGTTACGGGCCGGGGCTAAAAATCAAAAACGTCTCCCGTATGCCGGCCTGGTTGGAGTGAGCGCGGAAGTGGAAAAAATAATTTTTTTCAAAATTTACACGCGCGTACTTTTTAAGATTAAGAGTTAATTTTTGGCTCCTTTTTTTGTCATTGCCTGAAGTTTAGAATGCAATCATCAGAAATGAAAAATAATATCATTATCATATATAAATAATGCGATATATGGTAGCGAAACAAAAAAAAAAATTCATACATAATTGTATTCAAATCGCGCTGTGCGCCAAACGGTTAGAGGTAACAAGTTACTTTTTTTTCGTTGTAATGTGCACTAAATTGCGATCATTTTGATATATAACACATTGTAAAACGATAAAAGCAACACAGAGAAAATATTATCACAAAATGATGCATGAATTCGTAGCGCGCGGATGTAAAAAATAATTTTTTAAAAAATTCACCATAAATCGAAACATATTGTTATAGAGACTTGCAATTTGTTTCGAAATGAAGGAAAATGATTGAATATTACGATACTGTAAGGAGTTTTAGCTTACAATGCAGTTTTTTACCATTTCGAACGAGTTAAAGTTGACCGAATGTCGAATTTTTGTTAAAAGTTTTTTTTTATATGCAAATATAAAAAATATGAGAAATGCTACAACCTTCCAATAATTTTGTTATATTGTGCATGTTTTTGCGCACATTTTCATATATAAAACTTTAAAAAAAGCGTAATATGAAAAGGCTCAAATATTAGGAGAATGTGACCTACGCGTTTCCGAGATTTTCGGCCGAGAATCGCGCTGCGACGGAATAAAAAAAATATTTTTTTCAAAATCACCATAAATCGAGATATTGTTCTAGAGACTTGCAATATGTTTTAAAATGAAGATAAATGATTGAATATTACTAGACTGTAAGATTTTATATGTTATAAATGCGTTTTTTTTACCTTTTCGGTTGAGTCAAAGTTGACCGATCGTAGTTTTTTCGTACTTATCGTACTTTATATGCAAATATAAAAAAAATGAGAAATGCTACAACCTTCCAATAATTTTTGTTATATTGTGCATGTTTTTGCGCACATTTTCATATATAAAACTTTAAAAAAGCGTAATATGTGAAAAGGCACAATATTAGGAGAATGTGACCTACGCGTTTCCGAGATTTTCGGCCCGAGAATCGGCGCGCGGACGGAATAAAAATATTTTTTTTCAAATATTCACCATAAATCGAGATATTGTTGTAGAGACTTGCAATATGTTTTAAAATGAAGATAAATGATTGAATATTAGAGACTGTAAGATTTTTATGTTTATAAATGCGTTTTTTGACCTTTTCGGTTGAGTCAAAGTTGACCGATCGTAGTTTTTTTTCGTACTTATCGTATTTATATGCAAATATTTCAAAAATGATAAATGCTACAACCTTCCAATATTTTTTGTTATATTGTGCATGTTTTTGCGCACATTTCCATATATAAACCTTTAAAAAAAGCGTAATATGAAAAGGAACAAATATAGGAGAATGTGACCTACGCGTTTCCGAGATTTTCGGCCGAAAATCGTCGCGCGGAGGGAACAAAAAAATTATTTTTTTCAAAAATTCACCATAAATCGAGATATTGTTCTAGAGACTTGCAATGTTTTAAAATGAAGATAAATGATTGAATATTACTAGACTGTAAGATTTTTATGTTATAAATGCGTTTTTTTACCTTTTCGGTTGAGTCAAAGTGACCGATCGTAGTTTTTTTCGTACTTATCGTACTTTATATGCAAATATTTCAAAAATGATAAATGCTACAACCTTCCAATATTTTTTTTTATATTGTGCATGTTTTTGCGCACATTTCCATATATAAAACTATTAAATAGCGTAATATGAAAAAGGCACAAATATTAGGAGAATGTGACCTACGCGTTTCCGAGATTTTCGGCAGAGAATCGGCGCGCGGACGGAATAAAAATATTTTTTTCAAATATTCACCATAAATCGAGATATTGTTCTAGAGACTTGCAATATGTTTTAAAATGAAGATAAATGATTGAATATTACTAGACTGTAAGTAATTTGCTTACCCCCAAAAAAAATATTTATAATATATATATATATATATATATATATATATATATATATATATATATATATATATATATATATATGTATATATATATATATATATATATAATATATGTACGTATATATAATTTTTTTTATACGTAAAATATATATATTACATTCTTCGATTCTGGTACCAATACATAAATAAAAGGAATGCAGGTGACACTTCTCTTTTCGCATACAATGAAATGTCTTGTATTATTTTATCATGCACACTTCAGATATATAAAAATTGTAATAAATATAAAACTAAATATAAAATAAATGCAGAATACTCACTCGTAATCCTGACTCTTCGTTCTATTCTTGTTTTCTCCCTCCTCCATTGAAGAGTCTTGCATTTTTTTCCTCTCGACCTGACAGATGGTACAGGTTAGGAGGAAGGAACGCGCCCGCCCCTTAACGGCCGCTGGGATAGGGCGCGGTTCCGTGCGCCCTCCCTTGACCGCCGCTGAGTCGCACTCCAATACAGGCCACACTGTGGTATTTGCGGTCACACTCCCCGAACCTGCATAGAGCTATCTTGCAGGTGCGACAGAAGAACCGGGTGTCTCTCCTTCTGCCATTCATATGGCACACCCGCACCGTTTCTGCCTGCGCCCTTCTAGGAGATCCAGTGTGTGATCCCCTGGCATTAGCCGACACGGAGGGTCCACTACCCGACGAGAAGGGGCGCGGGTGGGGGCGTCAGCAGGGGCGGCGGCAGCAGGGGCGGCGGCAGCAGGGGCGGCGCAGCAGGGGCGTCAGCAGCAGGGGCGTCGGCAGAAGGATGGACCGAAGTTGGCACCCCGAAGGTCTGCCCTTTCCTCTATGGGTAGATCTACAGCTCGGGGCAGGGGGTCAGACATGGAAGGCCACTCATTGGGATCAAAGTTGATGAGGGCTTCCCGGCTGCCTCAAGGAACTGTAAGTGGCTCATTCCATCCGTAGATCGGGACCGTAGTACCCACAGTAGAGTAAGTAGGCATTTTGGAGGGCCAACTGAAGGATGTATTTGAGGAGCTTCTGTGTCCACCTTCTGGTTCTCCTGGCGAAAGGGATAATATTGGATGAGTTGATCAAAAGAGATCAACTCCTCCCATGCCTATTGTAGTGCCCAATGACGGTAGGGTGCGCTCAACACGAAACTGCTCATCACAACTCGGCCCTGTCGACGCGTCTTCTTCCGCTGCACGATCTCCTCTTGGACAGGTTCATGGCTCGTCGTAATCATGGGGACGAGTTCGGACACCCTTCAAACAGAGACGAAGCCAGCTCCCTTCCGCCGCCACTGTGTCTCTCCTCTTGCCAGATGTTGCTGATGGCTAGCGTACCTCTTGAGGAATTCGGGGCCCCCGCACGCACCAACCGAAGGGTACCACTGACGTGAACACCTGCATCATACAGTTCCTGGGCCAGGGATACCGAGTTATAATAATTATCCATAAACAGGTGGTATCC
>NC_087201.1:142385727-142388227 GCF_015104395.2 Macrobrachium nipponense
TATATATATATATATATATATATATATGTATGTATATATATTTATTTAAACTATATATATATATATATCTATATATATATATATATATATATATATATATATATATATAGTATATATATATATATATATATATAGTGTGTGTATGAGTGTAAATAATTTTTTCTGTTAAAAACAGGATACGTCTCAAGTATAAAAGACACATTGAAACTGGTTTAAAGCTATACGGACTATATTTTCGGTGAACTAACTTGCACCCTTATCACTACTTAATAAGGGTGGGAGTTAGTCCACCGAAAAATAGTCTTTAGCTTTAAGCCAGAATAGCCAGAAATGAGATATATATATATATATATATATATATAGATATAAATATATATATTAACATATATATATATAAAATATATATAACTTATATTATAATGTATATATCCAAATTATCTAATTCTATATCAGTCTATATATATATTCTATATTTTAATATATATATCTATATATATATATCTATATCTATATATATAATTCTAATATATATATATACATATTTATTATATATAATAATAATTAATTATATCTAATATATATATATTACTATATTATATAAATCTATATTCTCTCAATAATATATAAATATATGTATATATATAAAATATATGTATTAATATATATTCTATATATAATATATACAAAATATATAATACTATATATAATAAATATCTATATCTTATGTATTTATTCTTCTAGTATATATACATATGTTCTCTATATCTAAAATCTCTTATGTATATATCTATATTATATATATATTTAATCTATCTATATATATGTAATACATGCATACATACATATTATAAATTAAGTCAGATTCTATCCTCACCAAAAGCCGAGATATCCTTCCCCATTAAAACGAGACTTCTGTGCATTTATCTTCCTTCCTGCTGCCTTCTGTCGAAATAAAACCTCCTCCAGCAGGAGGCTGCATGATCTACAATGGGACGTGCAATAATTTCGACTTATCCTCCTCTTCTGACTTTATTTTTCCACAGATCTAGATTAATGCCAACAGGAGGCCCTTTACTTCACCCATCCCCCCTCCTAACCCCCTAGTACCCTCTCCTCCCTTCCACCCCAGTACCTCTTCCCCATTTATAAAGCTCTGGGGCGAGTCAGGGGATCTCGCTTATATTGCATTTCTTGGAGCAATTGCAAAAAGCCTTTTTAATACCCCGGGCTCCTTTTTAACCTCCTGCATTTCAAGGGCGAGAATGATTTATTGCGTTTCGCTGTCATGACTGGGATTGCTGGGCGAGGGCTCTGCTGTGTAGTCTGTGACTCCGTAATTCCAGCTTGTTGTAACGTCCATTTTTACAATTCAGATCTCGAGGTTACAGGCTGTCTGGGAATGGCGTCAGTCTAGATAAGCTCTCGCAGTATCCAAATTCATGGTTTAGACATTCCTGGATCCCTTAGAGTTTAATGAAGATTCCGAGGCGTACCGCGTATCTAAAATATAACTTTAGTTCATTTCTCGCGAGGATATTTAACTAATTTTGAGAAGAAAGCGAGAAATAAAATCAGGTTTTTTTTTTTTTTTTTTCCAAAGTAGCTTTATGATCGAGTTCTCTTGAGTGTGTAACAAGTAGGAAGAGAATGAATGACACATGGCACACGGCAAAAGCTGTGTAAATTGAATGCTACATAGTATGCGGTAAAATCTGTGTTAATTGGATGATACTTGCACGCAGGAAATTTTTTGTTAATTATATGATACATTGTATGCGGTAAAATCTGTTAGTTGTATGATACATAGCACGTGGTAAAATCTCTGTATATTGCATGATACATAGCATGCGGTAAAATCTTTGTTAATTGCATGATACGTAGCAGGCGGTAAAATCTCTGTTAATTGCATGATACATAGCACGTGATAAAATCTATTAATTGCATGATACATAGCGCGTGATATAATCTCTGTTAATTGCATGATAAATAGCACAAAGTAAAATCTGTTTAAAGTGAATTATACATAGCACACGGTAAAAATCTGTTAATTGCATGATACATAGCACGCGGTAAAATATGTCAATTGCACAATACATAGCTTGCAGTAAAAACTCTGTTAATTGCATGATACATAGTACGCGGTAAAATCTGTGTTAATTGCATGATACATACCACGCGGTGAAATCTGTTAATTGCATGATACATAGCACATGGTAAAATCTCTGTTAACTGCATGATACATAGCACGCGTTAAAATCTCTGTTAATATATGATACATAGTTCGCGGTAAAATCTTTGCTAAGTGCATGATACATACCACACGGTAAAAGCTGTGCTAACTGCATGATAAGTGGCACGCGGTGAAATCTCTGCGAATTGCTTGATACATAGGACACGGGAAAACCTATGTTAACTGAATTACTTGATTATAGAAACGACATTTAGCACAACTTCTTACAGTACTGAAAACTGTTCTCGCTAGAGAAAAAAGAAAGAAAAA
>NC_087201.1:142396814-142419462 GCF_015104395.2 Macrobrachium nipponense
CAACGGGGTTTGTTCTCTTGGATGTACTATGTAACATGAATTCGTTATACGAATTTATACAGAAAGGTACCCAAATACAGTTATTATGTGTCGTAAAAAACCTGTCGAAAAACTGAGTAGGACAGAGAGAAGGTCCAGCGATAACAACATCTAGCACAGCAATTCAGTGTTGACAAGTGAATGGACTTGTGATATTGGAGAAAAAGTTCAAAGTTAGCAGGATCCAACACAAACCATCACCCACCTCAAGGGTACAATAACAGTTTCACTAACCTGGAAAATTAGGTGAAGGTCAAACGTTTTGCGGGAAATATGTACAAACTCCATGGGACTAGTCTATCAATTTTCAGCAAAATTGCTGAAATTTTTTAAGGTTTTTGCAGCTTCCCCTCGGCCCCTAGCTACAACCCATTTCATTCCCTTTACTGAACCTCCGTTCATATTCTCTTGCTTCCATCTGATTTTCCACCCTCTCCTAACAATTGTGTCATACACCAACAGCCAGCTTTGTCTCCTACTTCACCTCTCAAGCCATTTTACTCATAATTTCCCTTCCACCGTTGAATGACCTCATAGGCCCCACCGCTTAGCCTTTGGCCTAAAGCCTATATTTCTGACTACTAGATAACAGAAACTTAGTGATAACTTTTGGAGAATTGTGTGAAGTTTGTGGGAGAATGTCTCATTTCTTTTACGAACAATTTCGAGAATGGAGGGACATTTGGAGGGATGTTCGAGCTCTGTGTCGATATGTATCTGAAATAAAGGAATTTCTTTCCAGCTAATATTTGGGAGACTATTTTATTTCTGAGGCGATTTGTTTTAGTATGTGAAATATTTATGGGAAAACGTCTAATTTAGTTTACAAATTTTTATCAGACATTGAAAGTTATGTAGGGTAATATTCCGTTTACTTGAGAATTCCATCATAGACAGCGAGAAAAATTACAGAAAACAACAAAATATTTTAGTAAATTGAAACAAATTTAATCAATATGAAATATATGAGTTATAAATCGGTAATGATAGTGAAAGGGAGGGGAAGTAAAATCTTATAAAGCGAGGATGATTGAATGATTTTTTATGAGATCAAATGATGGTGGTGATTGAAGGAGTTCACAGATAATAGTTTTTGGGGGAACTGTAGGCAGAATATTATTGGTTACCAACGCTGAGAAAAGTCATTGTGATATAACATCATTTTGTTACTGAGGGACAAGCATTTCGCAAAACGAGATAATGGTTCAGGAATGGAAGAAATGTATATCAAAAAGAATAACAGCAGTGAATTGTATCGCAGGAGATGCAACGAACAATAAAACCTATGAAACGTAAACTAATAAAGAGTAATCGCATTTTATGATAAAAAAAGAATAAAAAGTAATATTTTAAAATAAAAAATAAAATTTAATTATATTTTAAGGCTAAAGATATTAATAAAAGAATGAGCGATTCCAAAATTCAGTTCACAAAACTCATTCAGAACTTGAGTGTTTCGTAACAAGTTTCCCTAGAAAAAGAAAAATAAAAAAATAAACAAGAAACATTGTCGTAAAGAACGAGGTCCCCGTTGTGTTTCTCTCGTCAAGAGTTTTCTTTGGATCTTTAAATTAGGTTAAAGATGAACAAGTCAAACTCGAATTAGCAGTGGAAGTGCAGAGAACGACGATCAAAGGTAGGTGGATGGAATAGATTTGATAATGCGAATATTTTGTTTCTCAATTCGACATCGGAATTTGGAGCATAAAAAAATTTATATATATATATATATATATATATATATATATATATATATATATATATATATATATGTATATATATACATGTATATATATATATATATATATATATATGTATATATATGTAATAGTGTGGCACAGTGTCGTTATTCCAAAAGACAATAACTTAATAATACTTAAGAAAAAGGCACGAAAACGGATAATAAGGAAGAAAGGGAAAGGGAATAATACGATAATGATTTTTCTTAGTGAAGGGATTTTGTTACTCCAAACATTAGGCTTTTAGCCATTAGACATCTGGTTTTCATCTCCCCCAAAAAAGCCTCTGTCCGTACCAGCGATTAGTGACCAGCGATATCGCCCAGGCATCTTCGAGAAATTGGAAACTACTCTCATTAGCGCCTATGACTAATCGGCGTTCCCTTCGTGAACAGGTCAGAGAGAGCCATCTGGCATACGTTAAAAAGGAATTCTATGACCCGTTGTTAGAAGAGGGAAGTACCAAACTCTTAAAAGCTCCACCCTCCCAAATATAGGCCTCTAGTATCGACGAATCAAAAGCCATGAGTGTTGGTCATAAGACAGCCCAAAAGGGGTATCAACGAATGACCTATGAGGTTACCAAGGCATACGCCCCTAAGAAGCCAGGACATGAAGAAGGAGGCGTATACAAATTCAAAGCCTACGAATTACTGTAGAAGACCTGACAGGAAGGCGGTCTCGTATGAAGTTAGTAGCCACTAAGAGACAAAAAGTCTTTCAGAAAATGCCACACCCAGTCAGAATCCAAAAATCCAAAGGCGGGGCTAAGGAGATTTCAACTGAACAAAAAGGCGAGACAGAGAGAGAGCAGGCAGAAAAGAGAGCAGAGAAAAAAGGGGAACAGAGAAGCCAAGAGAGAGAACAACCGGGGAGCCTGAGGGGAGAACTGCAGTGGCATGGCCGTGAAACAGAGAAGGACAGAAGAATCCCCAGAAGAAGAACAGGTGCAAAAGTGTGGTGTGCGAAGCAATCAAAGACATGAAAGTGACAATCAATACTCAGTAAATTTCCTCGTGCCTATAGACTCGAATTGCAACAAGTGCCAATTAAGTTTTATCAGTCCAAAAGCCCAGTAACTCAAAAGGTGGAAAAACTTTCTTTATAAGTATCCCAGCGAAGAATAAACTTAATGCAAAGAAACATATCAATCTTCATTTCTCATCCAAAACGATAACCCTTTTTGCTAAATTAATATCATGAGCTTTCAGCAAGGTAAGAAAAATTTATATAAGTCTAATTCCCCAAAGTACAGCCTCCACGGCGCACGTTACCTTAGATCTGTGCAAAGAAAGTAAGTACCGTCACAGATTTATTGGTGGCAGAGCGATGGGATACGATGAGATAAAGATTGATATAGTGACAAGATTAATTGAAGTCGAGCGGTAAGGATAGGAAGAGATAAAGAGACAGCAAAGAAATGGTGATTAGCGACGTGATACGAAGACACGAATGACATTAGTTAAAAACAGCGGCAGCGAAACAGAATCAAAAGTTTAGCGTCGGCATAAGAGATTTCAATCCATTCACGCCACTCGAAAAAGGAAGTTCTCCCCAAAGACAGTTAACAGTGCTTCCCCAAATACAAAGACAGTTACCGAGTTGTAACAATAAAAGCGCTCCAAAAAAAAAGCCACCCACACTTTGCGAAAGAAAAACTCCACTCCGAAGAACAAGAACAGTCGTTCCACTAGAAGAACAAGATGTCGAAAGCATGAAGAAAAATATCAAGAGGAAAAGAAAAACGATCCCGAAAAACGCATCCGTCAACGCAATCCTGCTCTGAGAAAAGGAAAGAAGAGAGAGAGAGAGGTCCCCTTTCCCGAAGAGAAGAAGAGAGAGAGAGAGAGAGGGGGAACCAACACATCATTCAACGCGCTGGTAGGCGAACGCAAGCTGTCAGACGTAAACCCGGATGTCGAAGACGACGAAAGAAGTTAAGTCCAAATAAATGTCCCACACTTACATAACATTAAACTTTATTAAGAGTAAATTACGCGATTAACATTTCAGTTAGACAATTCCTGGTATTTCAAGATTAAAAGATTTTCACACTGAACCTTTTTTTTTGGCAACGAAAAACTCTATATTTCTTCATTTTACTACTAATTATACTAATCAGCTACTAAGACCTTTTCCCGAACATTTGTATTTACTAACCAATAACTTTAAATTTTAATTTGAATTTTGATTGTGTCATTTTATGTTATTTTTTTGTGATTTTGGTTGTTTTGTGATTTCTTGTACTTTGTTTTTTTTTTTGTTTTAGTATTTGCTTTTTACTTTTATTCGTTACGTCGAATGAATGTTTACTTGTTTTTATTTTGTTTGTTTAGGATAACAAGGGTAATTCACGGGAGGTCTCTCGTTAGCGTGTACACTTTACGGTCAGTTCAGTATCGTTTTTACCAGTACTGTTAAGAGGGTTTTTGTTGTTGTTTAAGAATCGCTTACCGATAACGTAAGACTTTGAGAATATTTCTGGGGAAAATTCTTTTATTTTTTATGGTGATCGATACTTTCGTAAAAACAATTTATTGTTATCATTTCCTTTTGGGATATTACCGTCATAACTTTGATACTTTTAATGATACTCCGTACTTAAGAAAATTTCCATTAACGAGTCGATGGTCAAAGGGAGACCGACTCCTTATCAGAACGTAAGAACGCCTGTGCTCACGAGAAGTCAAACAAGGAAATTAACCATGCCGGAAGGTACACAGTCCGCGAATTCGAGCGCAGCAGTAATGGGAACACATAAGGGACATGTGATTAATCACATAGCTAAATTTTGCGGAAGAAAGGATGGTCAGTTAGCTTGTAACTTAGAAAACTGGATAGAGCAGGTGGAGACACGCCTAGATAGCATAACGGGGACAGATAGAGAAAAGCTTATTGAAGCCAAGAGTTATCTTGATTTGGAAGCCGGAGGAGACTTAGAACGCTACGTCCACTCCGAGACTTACCGAGATCTTAAGAATTGGGAAGAACTGAAACGGTATTTTAGGAAGGTTTATTCCACAGTTGGTGAAAGAGATCCAGTTACTAGCTTGGCAAGGATAGTGCGTTCAATTTAAGTTAGACGAAAGACGGTATCAAGAGTTTAGCTCTCAGTTGTATAACAATTATGAATGAATGGGGTAACTTCATGGAATCCACAGGTTGGATAGAGGTAGAAGGAGGAAAGCAGAAAAAATGCTAATGGAGCCATGTTAAAAAATATTTAGACTAGCAATAATGATTGGAAGCCTGCCAACAGAAGTCATTGCAAGGATGACCCGTAAGTGGGAGACATCCGATGATGTAGCAGAGATTGAAGAGGAGGAAACAAAAATCTTAGGTAAAAGACCTGAAGGGAATCCTATATACAGACCTTTAGTCGCTATAGGACAAAAGGAAAGAGGTCCAAATAGATCTAGGACACCATCTAGAAATCAGAATAAGATGCCAGGTAAATCTTCTCAAGGAGGATTTTCGACAGTCACGTGTTATAACTGTCAGAAGAGAGGACATTATGCCAGTGATTGCCGAGGGATGGCCTTCTGTCCTTTCCATAAGAAAACAGGACATAGTGCTCGAGAATGCAGAAATAAATTTGTTTCAGCTCCTAGAGGTAGATCTCAGTCGAGAGGCAGAGGTAGAAACAATAGTCAATCTCCCCCAGTTAGAGGAAATAGGGATTCCGTCCCAATAGATATGCTAATCAAACAGCAGGCATAGGGTATCAATCAGTTTCAGCCAAGGTCAGACGGACGCAATGGGAAAATTTCTGCTTACTGGTACAATGAATCTTCCTCTATAACAGAGAGAACGTCCGGAATGTCAAGGCTAAGCCCAGCTACACAGGTTAGCAAAGTTGATGTAGGGAATGAATATAATTATAGACCCTTATTTCCCGCACATGTCGGTCTAGAGAAACCTATTGTTACATTCTTTGATACAGGTAGTCCTAAGAATATAATGTCAGAAAAGGTGTATCGGTTGTATTTTTCTCACTTAAGTTTGAATCCAGCGGTAGATTGTAGAATCACAGACGTCCAGGGTAATGATATCCACGTAATTGGACAGTTAGATTTTCCATTCAGGCTAGGAAGAATTGCTCTAAGAGAAAATGTTCTGGTAGCCAGAGATATACAATTAGCTTTTGCTCATTTGCTGATAGGTTATCCAACTATGGCTAGACAAGGGATAAGCATTGATGCCCCTAGAGAACAACTAGTGATTAACAACGGTCGTGAGATTTCTAGAATACCAATATGCAAGCCAATTAAAAGAACCCAGACTCAAGAGAATCCCACGATGAAAGGTATCTTAAAGAAGGATAAGACAGAGGGAAGATATCCAGAATGCATCACGAGTTCACAACAGATCATTAACCTCTTAGAATCAAATCAATGCACTTATTTAAAGTTAGAGAGGGAATTAAGACTTAAACCAGGAGAAAGTACGTGGGTAGAATGTACAGTAAATCCAATTTTTGAAGGGAAGGAAATTCTCACACTTACTGAAAAGTCGCAAGCAAGTAAATGGAATACATTATTCTTCTAGTTTAAACATGAAGTCAGACAGAGCAAAATAGCATTACAGAGACGAATAACAGAGGAGGAAAGGTTAAATTAACACCAGGTACAGAGATAGGCCTAGCAGAAGTATACTCCATACCTATCCGAGTTGTAGAAAGGGAAACGGTAGCCGCGATCAGTAAAGGAAATGAAAATTACGCTCAGGACATAAAACTGAGAAGAGCTAAAATAGGATCTCATTTAAAGGACATTAAGGAAAACCATGTTAGAGAGGAATTCATAGACTTACTGTGCGAATATCAGGATATAGTCGCTCTAGACGGCGACACCTTGGGAAATACACGCGAAATAACGCACAAGATAGACATTCCATCGAACACAAAGCCAATCTACATACCAGCCTATAGAGTAGCACATTCCCAGAAGGAGATCATTGAAAGAGAAGTACAAAGAATGAATAGGCAAGGAATAATAGAACCATCTAAATCCCCATGGTCCTTTCCACTTTTGCTAGTTCCTAAAGGGACAAAACTTATAGAATAGTTGTGGATTTCAGAAAATTGAACCAAATTACTGAAAATGATCCTTATCCAATGCCGTCAATGCGAGATCTTATCGCCACTATAGGGTCCAAGAGATACTTCACCACTATAGATTTATTGCAGGGATTCTTGCAAATCCCTCTAGACGAAGAAAGTAAACCTTTGACTGCTTTTTCCACTAGTAACGGCAGATACCAGTATGTAAGAATGCCTTTTGGTCTAAAGTCAAGTCCGGTAACTTTTGTAAGATTAATGGATAAAATTTTGGGCGATTTACTAGGCAAAGACGTACACTGTTACATAGATGATTTGGTAATAGCAACAGACACTATAGAGGAACACATAGACTTAGTCAGAGAAGTCCTAAAGAGATTAAGAAAAGCCAACCTGAAGCTTAAACTGAAGAAATGTAACTTCCTTAAAAGGAAAATAGACTACCTTGGGCATACACTAAGTGAAAAGGGCGTAGAAGTAAACGACTTAAAGATTAAGTCAATCAAGGAATATCCTACACCTCAGTGCAAGAAGGACGTAAAGTCATTCTTAGGTTTAGCAGGTTTTTACCGCAAGTTCATAGGGAACTTTGCAGTCGTATCAGCTCCACTAACTGAACTTTTAAAGGAACACGTCTCATTTATATGGACAGACAAGCAGCAAGAAGCATTTGATGAATTGAAAGAAAGATTAACACACCCGCCAGTACTTAGCTTCCCAGACTTTGGCAAAGAATTCTTTTTAGCCACGGACGCAAGCCACATTGGTATAGGAGCATGTTTAATGCAAAGACAAGATAACAAGTATAATGCCATAGCTTATTACAGTAGGAAATTAAAGCCCTCAGAAGTGAACTACTCAGTAACAGACCTCGAGTCTCTAGCTATAATAGACGCTTTAAAGCATTTCAGATATATCATTTTTGGTTACAAGATAACCGTGTTCACGGATCATTCAGCTGCAGTAGAAATGTTAAAGAACCCTAATTTTTCTGGACGAAGAGCCCGTTGGTTCATGACAGCCCAAGATTATGACATAGAAGTGAAATATGTCCCTGGGAAGACGAATAAGGTAGCAGATGCATTATCAAGATATGTATCACAAGGTGATAGTATAAATATGATAAGTCAAGAAGAAGAAAAGAATGAAACAATGTGCAATGACGTAAATGTACTCACCATGCATTATACAGAGGAGCTTTCCCGGCAAAATTTCATAAAGGAACAAGAAAGAGATGAAGATATAAGGGAACTGTTCAAATACGTTAGAAACGAAAGAAAACACAGCCAACAAGAATTAACCGAACTAGGTAGGAAGGTTGGATGTCCCACAGATGCACTAACGGACATAGATGGCGTATTAATTTGGATGTGTCACGAATATGATCCATTTGGTCAATTTCTAGGTGTACTGCACAAAAGATTAGTACCTAAGAGTCTAAGAAACAAGGTCATTGAGCTAATGCACGACGATGACATGAGAGCTCACCCAGGAAGGGATGAGACAATTAGATTAATCCAAAGAACTTTCCATTGGAAGGGAATTCACAAAGATGTTAGTAATTATGTGAAGAGCTGCAATATATGCAACAGCTACAAGGGAAGAACAGACAAGGAAGTACCACTAGGGAGATATCCTATCCCACAGACTCCTTTCGAAAGAGTATCTATGATCTTATCACTAATCTTTCATACCACGAGTAAAGGGAATAAGAATATACTAGTATGTATCGACGCGCTCACGAGATATACAGAGTTGGTACCACTAACTAGTAAAAGTGCCAAGGATTGTGCAATCGCTCTCTTCGATAAGATATTTGCAGATATTCTGCCCCACAGCTCATTATCTCTGATAATGGGACGAGTTCAACAACTCATTAGTTCAAGAAATTTGTAACGCCTTTAAGGTAGAAAAGGTAGCGATACAGCCGTATCACCAGCTAGTAATGGCCTTAGTAGAAAGGAATAACAGGAAGGTTTTAGACGTATTACGTCACACAGTAGGACAGGATCCTGACTGGGACGTCAATTTACCTTTAGTCCAATTATCATTAAATGCAAGGCATCATACGAGTATTCGTGCAACTCCCATAAAAGCTTTGATGGGATATGAACCCAGATTTACCTTATGCATGGCTGAATCAGCCAGTACAGCCTAATTACTCTGAAGATATCATGAAGATAAGAATCGGGAACTTTAAAGTAATACACAAGCAATTGCACAAGAATTTAGAAGAAGCCCAGCAGAATATGATAGAGAAGCATCAAGAAGGATTAAGGCCTGTAGACTACAAGAAAGGAGATGAAGTCTATATTAAGAAAGATGTAAGAAGTGGTATTAATTATAAGTTAGCCACAAAATTCACAGGACCATCCACAAGGTCGTAGACGTACAAGAAACCAAGATAAAGGTTAAGAAAATGAATAGCCAAATGCCTTCCACATATGCTGAATCATTAGAGAAGAAGAAGAATTTTGGATAAACAAGGACAGGTCAAGAGAACCAAAGAAGTTAAAGAATCCGAAATGACAGAGACGTCAGAAGACATTCCAGAAGAAGGAACTAGATATAACCTAAGAAATAGAAGAGTCACTTTTCAGTGAAACAGAAGAACAAACCCATTAATTCATCCCATTATTCCCATGTATTTATTTGATTTCTTTATTGCTAAGTTTACCTTCATCGGTCGACTTAGGAATAATCTTTTATTGTTACAATTCTTACTTTAATTAGTCGGTTTGTAGCAAGAATTTTGAGTTACGTGCACTAACTTCAAATTTATTTTGACTTGAAGGGAATATTTGGGTATGTAAGAAACGATTCAATGCGCAGTATAAGAATTTAAGACGTATATTAAGTTTAACCGTTCCATAAGAACATTCTTAGAAGTAAAAGAATAAATAAGACGGGTTAAGATAGATATTAAGAGATTTTTAAGATAAGAGAATTCGTTTTAGAAATGATTAAGATTTTGAAGGGGTAATTAATACACTTACTTTGTTCAAATCCATTAGATGTTGATTGATGAAAACTTACTAATAAGATATTAATCGATGAAGACTCACTAACAAGATGTTAATTGATGAAGACTCATTAACAAGATAGTAGTTGTTGAAAAACTTACTAACAAGATATTGATTGGTGAAAACTTACTAATTGTTTTCACAGTAGAAGAAACCTACAAGTATTAACCACTAACCGGTTCCTTTAACCGAGTTGCCAATTTTGTTTTAGTATCAAGCAGTGAAGTTATATTGTTTAATGTACAAGGTTACTCAGAAATTACAGTAAGAATGTCCAATGAAATTTTGCATAAACACAATACACACTCTCAGTAGGAAGTCAAGGCACACTTGTTATTGCATACAAATACACAAGGATATTTTCTCCCCAGGACTTGTCTACCAAACAACCAGGTCGCAGCAAACAAGAAGCCATCAAGTGTCGTCAACAAAGAAAGAAATTTATTTTTCCATAAAGAAAGACGATATCCACCTAGATAGAATAGGACTGAGGACTGAACCAATCATGTACTGTAAACTTGGATAGTTACCATTATTTTTTGCTTCTACCATGCATTTATATAACTTATGACTTAAGGGCTTATGTATGTTTAACTTTCAGTTTTCTTGTTTTTGGTGATTTATTCTTTTTTGCATTCAGTTTCATGTTTCTTAATGTGATTTACACATATTTGAATTCAGTTTGATGATTCTTTTAATATTTCTTAATCAAGTATTTGTTCATGTCCATATTCAGTTTTTTTAATGTTTCTCTGAATGTTACTTACTCAAGAATTTATTCATATTTACATTCAATTTTGATTGTTGCCCTTAACATTACTTAATCAAGGATTTGCTCATGTTTGCATTCACTTTTGATGTTTTTGAGTTAAAGTTTCAATATGATTTCCAAGAAGCATAAGTTAGGAGTCCTCTTGTAGGTATAATATTTGCTTCAGCTTAGATAACGCTGTCGGAGTCAGCGAGGTAGCGGGCCGAGACTGTAATAGTGTGGCACAGTGTCGTTATTCCAAAAGACAATAACTTAATAATACTTAAGAAAAAGGCACGAAACGGATAATAAGGAAGAAAGGGAAAGGGAATAATACGATAATGATTTTTCTTAGTGAAGGGATTTTGTTACTCCAAACATTAGGCTTTTAGCCATTAGACATCTGGTTTTCATCTCCCCCAAAAAGCCTCTGTCCGTACCAGCGATTAGTGACCAGCGATATCGCCCAGGCATCTTCGAGAAATTGGAAACTACTCTCATTAGCGCCTATGACTAATCGGCGTTCCCTTCGTGAACAGGTCAGAGAGAGCCATCTGGCATACGTTAAAAAGGAATTCTATGACCCGTTGTTAGAAAGAGGGAAGTACCAAACTCTTAAAAGCTCCACCCTCCCAAATATAGGCCTCTAGTATCGACGAATCAAAAGCCATGAGTGTTGGTCATAAGACAGCCCAAAAGGGGTATCAACGAATGACCTATGAGGTTACCAAGGCATACGCCCCTAAGAAGCCAGGACATGAAGAAGGAGGCGTATACAAATTCAAAGCCTACGAATTACTGTAGAAGACCTGACAGGAAGGCGGTCTCGTATGAAGTTAGTAGCCACTAAGAGACAAAAAGTCTTTCAGAAAATGCCACACCCAGTCAGAATCCAAAAATCCAAAGGCGGGGCTAAGGAGATTTCAACTGAACAAAAAGGCGAGACAGAGAGAGAGCAGGCAGAAAAGAGAGCAGAGAAAAAAGGGGAACAGAGAAGCCAAGAGAGAGAACAACCGGGGAGCCTGAGGGGAGAACTGCAGTGGCATGGCCGTGAAACAGAGAAGGACAGAAGAATCCCCAGAAGAAGAACAGGTGCAAAAGTGTGGTGTGCGAAGCAATCAAAGACAGTGAAAGTGACAATCAATACTCAGTAAATTTCCCTCGTGCCTATAGACTCGAATTGCAACAAGTGCCAATTAAGTTTTATCAGTCCAAAAGCCCAGTAACTCAAAAGGTGGAAAAACTTTATAAGTATCCCAGCGAAGAATAAACTTAATGCAAAGAAACATATCAATCTTCATTT
The DNA here is from genome assembly GCF_015104395.2 of Macrobrachium nipponense. NCBI lineage: Eukaryota > Metazoa > Arthropoda > Malacostraca > Decapoda > Palaemonidae > Macrobrachium > Macrobrachium nipponense. The sequence goes on from NC_087201.1 coordinate 142,408,729, forward strand.
CTCATCCAAAACGATAACCCTTTTTGCTAAATTAATATCATGAGCTTTCAGCAAGGTAAGAAAAATTTATAAATAAAAGTCTAATTCCCCAAAGTACAGCCTCCACGGCGCACGTTACCTTAGATCTGTGCAAAGAAAGTAAGTACCGTCACAGATATATATATATATACATATATATATATATATATATATATATATTATATATAGTATATATATATATATATATATATATATATATAACATATATATATATACATATATATATATACATATATATATATACATATATATATATATATATATATATATATATATATATATATATATATATGTATTATATATATATATATATATATATATATATATATATATATATATATATATATATATATATATATATAATATATTGTATTTGGTTAGTTATTTGTGATATCTAAATTATTGGGTTTAAATTAAGAGATTGGAAAGTGAAATATAAAAGAAATTGCATATATTTTATTGATGTTTTATAACACATGGATTTAATGTTTAAATTAAGAAATTAGGTCATCAGAGTATTTAAAAAAAAAAAACTATACTATTATCTGGTTAGCTATTTGAAATATATGAAATTAGTAGGTTCAAAGTAAGAGATTCGTAAATTATAATATTAAAAATATAATATATACATTATTTGGCCGGCTATTTAAAACATATTAAATTGCTGATTTAAAATAAAGAAAAACTGGAATTTAGTGTTACTGGAACAATTCTATTTCTTTGGTGTCTAGTATTAAAGTGAGCAGTCTTTGGTTGCGATATCTGAAAAGCAGTGTACTACAATCTTCAAATTCATTAGCTTCCATATAATTCTTATCTGCGCATTAGGTGCAGATTCTAAATAGCTTATTTCGAAGCGCAGGTTCTCCTGTACAATCAAATCTTCAAAGAAAGGAGGTAGCGAGAAATTGGATCTTCTCTTTACGGCCTTTTAGTACAAAACATACTCGTAAATAAATGCTGACTTGCTTTTGAGATGAGGAACTGACTACACAGTGTGTTGTTGAAGAAAGTAATAAAAAAGGGGAATGGGCGAAGGAAACTAAAATACTTTGAAGAAATGTCTAAGGAAAAGATAGAGAAAGTATTCGGTATCATTGGTAGCTAAACATCCAGTAAAACCTTTGAAATTGTTTTGTTTCGGAGTTTCTAGTTTTCTTTCAGTTTTCCATATCTTCGGAAATTGCGTCTTCCTAAGTCATATAATGTTTCATCATTGAGAAGCAGACTCAAAGTCGCTTTACTTTCCTAGATTTTTTCGTAAGATAGGAAAGGTCTTTGGTTCACTTTGTTTATTCTATGATCCTATCTAATACATTCCCTTCTACCATTACAAAAGAAATTAGTTCAATAAATCTTGTTCGCTTTTCTTTCTAGAATTGACTGGGCTTCTTTTATTCCTTTAACATTCTTACAAGTAATACCGTAAGAGAAGATGTATGTGATTTCTCATACAAGTCATTTTCATATTCATGTACAATTTCCAGTTCTGCAGCGGACATTAATTATCCCTATTTGTAGTATGAGAAATTACACTTTATTATAAACCCACCGTTTCGTTCAAACGATGGGGGTTTAATGCTTTGCCATTTTACAGTAGCGTCCTTGTGCGATTAGCTGGAAATCAGTATAGCGAAATGTGATAAACCTGACGGAATATTCTGTTGTGCTCGGATATAGTTATAAAGCTAAGCGGATGATGCTACTGCTCTTAGAACAAACAATATTCTCTGTAGCTTAGAAGGCTAATCTCTCTCTCTCTCTCTCTCTCTCTCTCTCTCTCTCTCTCTCTCTCTCTCTCTCTCTCTCTCTCTCTAAATAAATAAATATCAAGCAAAACCCCAAAACTACTATACTCATACGTGAAAAGATGAATAAAAGAAGAATAGAAATAGGCCCTCTAAGAATTGAAGGGAGATTAACGAATGAAAAAAAGGAAATTGCAACATTTTGGCAGAAACGATATAAGAGAGAAGTCACCCCTAGAATAGATAATGAAGATAATGATATAGAAGTAAGGGACGAAAATAGTGAATATTTAGCTGACATAGATATTAATGAAGCTGATATTGTGCAGGCTATTAATGAAATTAAAAATGGAGCTGCAGCAGGGCCTGATGGAGTTCCTGCTATTTTGTTAAAGAAAGTAGTTCATTTCTATCGCAAAAGCACTTGCATATTATTAAGACAGTGGTTGATACAGGCACGATTTATGATGAGCACAAACTTAGCATATATTACCCCTACATTCACAAGTGGATCAAGACTAGAGGCAAGTAATTATAGGCCTGTGAGTCTAACATCACATATTATGAAAGTGTATGAAAGGGTAATGAAGAAAAATATATGAAACATTTAATAAAAAATAATCTGTTTAATTTATAGAGGGCAACATGATTTCGTACCCGGAAAAAAGTACACAAACCCAAACTGTAGTCCACGTGAAAAACATATACAAAAATATAGAAAAAGCGGAAATGAAACAGATGTGGTTTTTCTAGACTTTGCAAAAGCTTTTGACAAGGTAGACCATAATATATTAGCGAAGAAAATTAGAAAACATAATATAGTGGATAAAGTAGGAGGATGGTTAAAAGAATTTTTACACAACAGAAAACAGATAGTTATTGCAAACGATGAGAAATCGGATGAAGCTAAGGTAATTTCCGGTGTGCCACAAGGTACGGTGTTAGCTGCATTACTGTTTGTTATTATGATTGCAGACATAGACAGTAATGTTAAGGACTCGGTAGTGAGTAGTTTTGCCAATGACACAAGAATAAGTAGAGAAATTACTTGTGATGAAGATAGGAACGCGCTACAAAGAGACCTTAACAAAGTATATGATTGGGCAGAGGTAAATAGGATGGTATTTAACTCTGATAAATTTGAATCAATAAACTATGGAGACAGAGAAGGAAAGCTATATGCATATAGGGGACCTAATAATGAGACAATCACAAATAAGGAAGCAGTTAAAGACCTTGGTGTGATGATGAATAGAACATGTTATGCAAACGATCAAATAGCAATTCATTGGCAAAATGTAAAGCAAAAATGGGAATGTTGTTACGGCATTTCAAACAAGAAAAAGCTGAACACATGATTATGCTTTATAAAACATATGTTCGTAGTCCACTTGAATATTGCATTATGATATGGTACCATAGACCCCTTAAATAGAAGGACTAGTATCTTGCACTCTCGGGTTGCGAAACTTGGGTCCCACTATTTTATGACGTAATATGTTCACTGTAGTAAACAATGATTTGTATGTATGTAAACAATTATTTGAATGTATGTAAACAATGAATTTGAATGTATGTATGTTTTTTACATTTGATTAAACATTTTTTACATTTTATTCACTTTTAGTGCCGTATGTTAGTCATAAAATGGGCCTATTTAAGGAGTTTATGTTTTAGTCGAAAAAGGAATGTAATCTAGCAACATATTGATAAACTAATTGCCAAAACTGTCTTAGACCATAATTGATATAATTTATTTAATTTTGTTTCAGGGGTTTCTACTAACAACGCACAATGCCTAAGAAGTGTTATGTCTATGGATGTCGAGGAAATTACAGGGATGAACCATACACCAAAGTAGTATCATTTCCAACTGATGAAGTGGAGCGAAACCGTTGGATCGATGCTATGCCAAATGAGCGTTCCAGTTTGCTACAGCTGAAGCAGATCTATGCCTGTGCTCATCATTTTGACTGTGAATGGATTACAGTTAAAGGAGGGAAAAAGACCAAGTCATCCACCATCCATTTTCCCTGGAGTTTCAAAAGTCATGCTTCAAAGCAGGTCCCCTCAGCACCCAGAATTACAACTGCTTCAGCAGAGACCGAGCTGAAAACGAAAGACTCCGAAATGAAGTTGTGGATAAGATCGGCGACTTATTAATTTTGTAATGACATCCAGGAGCATATCTCAAAGGATTATCGTATTGTTTGTGATAGTGATGATATTTTACATTTCTAAAACTGATGCAAAGGGCCGTTCCGTTATCCAATTTCTCCATTTGCAACATGTGAAATCGTCATTTGGGTTTTTGTATCTTAAATGCGTTGAGAAAAATGGAAAGGAAATACCTAAGACATATTTTTCTAAAGCTGGTTGTCTGCAAAAGAATAGCCTTCTCAGTAAATGGTCCCAGTTTGATAAAATTATGTCATGCATAACAGAGTATGAGTTCAAAGATGCAGACTATCTGAAAGTGCAGTACAGGAATTGAGCCATATGACTTGTTCTGATTCGCCCTCATTTTCAGTTTCTTCATTCTCAGTTACTGTTATTACTCACTATCCAGAAGGCCGTCGCTTTGACAGAAATCTTTATGTTCTTGGTGCCGAACTCCATAACATTTCACCAGCTGCATATAAAATGCTACGAAAGTCTTGGTTCAGTTGTTTACCTAGTGGAACTGTTGAAAAAACTTCTCTCCTGTAGTCTACATGATAAAAACTTGGAGCAACTTTTTCAAAACTTAAAACCTCAGCAGCGTCTTGTCAACATTCTTTTTGATGAAGTGAAGCTCACAGAAACACTTAGGTACTCAGGTGGTCGTGTTGTTGGTTTGACGCTCAAAATGGTTCTTGTGATACCGAAGTTCTCGCAACACATGCTTTAGTAATTGAAGTTGTCTGCCATTTTGGTGTCCCTAAATAAATACTCGCATTTACCCTGTTGCAAAACTTAATTCAGATCAACTCAAGGAAATTCTGGTAGAAGCTCTAGTAGCGGTTAGCGATGCTGTGGTACTATAATTTTCTTGTGTAGGTGATAATTGCAACACAAACGTTGCAGTTTTATGGTAAATTAGGTGGTCCCTGGTAAAGCTTTCATAAATGCTATAAATTCTCATGCTTTCCTTGTTTTTGACTATGTTCATTCTTTCAAAAATGTAAGAAATAACTGGATAACCGTTCAGGATAAGGAACTTTCTTTCATCAGATGGAAAAAAAAAACATATGTTGCACGATGGAAGGACATAGAAGCACTGTACGATGAAGACAGGAGAAACAGCATCCGTCTAACCAAGATCACAAATACACAGCTGTGTACCCAAAGCCTTTGCAGAGACAAAGCGTGCCCTTTTTCCTTTGTTTGTCAAATCTTCAATGACAAAACTGTTGCTGCCCTTTCCCAATTTCAACTAAACGGATAAAACTTGGCATTAGCGAGGGCACCATCATTTTGTTAAGCTGATCACTGATTGGTTCCACATGATGAATGTGAAAGATCGGTATTCCGGTATTAACATGCGTGATGATTGTCGTCAACCATGGACCAATAATTGCACTACTTTCAAGAACTTAATGAAACTTGTGATGTTATATCCTCTTGTGCAGGTCAGGTGGCGAGGTCGGACGCAAAAGCTCACAAAGCAAACTGCAGAGGCATTGGTGCTGTCTACAAGAGCCAACATTGAGGCTGCAGAGTGGCTATTGACTCAGTACAAGTTCACCATGTACTACCTGGTGTGTTTGCTGATGAGGCCCTTGAAAAGTTCTTTGGCCAAGCCAGACAACGCAATGGGGGTAAATTTCTACATTGACATTGTAGATATCAAGGCAGCTGCAGCAACCAAGAACCTCCATGCACTTTTGAATACGAGTCTACGCCGCACCAGTCTAATGATGTTGCCTTGTACCTCTAACATTTGCATTGATGATATCACTTTGACATCACTATTGCTGACACTGAAGACCTAGTTCAATCTAATGACAGTATCAAACATAAAATTATTTTTCTAGCTGGATATCTGGAACACAATTTCGAGGTAATATTTTGAGTGTCGAAACTGAAGATAACGACGACCATCATATTAATTCAGAGTTTCCTCACAAACTTAAGCAGAGGTGGACTAACTGTACCTCTATCTCAACAGTGCATTTTGTACACTCAGCCTATAAACTTTTTGATGAGCTGCAACTTGCATTGCTGCCGAGCTCATCTCAGCCAAACTTTATCTTGTACGATAGTCCAATGGTTGCAATTCAAGGAGCATGCCTTACTCTGTCAAACATTTTTTTGAAAGCATTTGTGCTAGACAACAGTGATAAAGAAAGACACCTTGGCTGCTTGAAGAAAAAAGAAAAACTATCTGCTAAAAACTAAACAGTACCTAATGTTATTTATATTATGGAATGTTTTTTCAATGATTTTGTTTCTAGAATAACTATATTGTTTGCCTTAGACATGTTCCTGTTGTTTCTCCAGGCTTAACTGTTTATATAGGATTTTAATTCAGTGACAGGTAAACTTAAGGTGTGTTTTCCATTGCTTTAATTCTGTATGATTTTGTGTTTTTTATGAGATTTGACCTTTAAATGACCTAGATTTGACCTTTAAATGACCTTCAGATGACATCGTAGGAGGTTAAAAGTATGACAAATGAACTCTTCGCCCTTCAAAACCCCTTAAGACACCAGAATGAAGGTTCTATCATGTATTTGACACAAATTGTGGGTGGGACCCAAGTTCCAACTTGGGACCAAGTTCCAGATACCGAGCATAGAGGATACCAGTCCTTCTATTTAAGGGGTCTATGTATGGTACCCACACTATCAAAAGGATATTGCACAAATAGAGAGTGTACAAAGGTCCGGTAAAAAGGGCCTTTACAGCTAGCATAGAAGAAGTAAGGACCTTGACTACTGGAAAGACTACAATCCTTAAAATTATATAGTCTAGAAAGAAGAAGAGAACGCTACATGATAATTCAGGCATGGAAACAGATAGAAGGAATTGCTGAAAACATCATGGAGCTAAAAATATCAGAAAGAGCAAGCAGAGGTAGATTAATAGTGGCCAAACTATACAGGAAAAATAAGGAAAGCACACAGGACATTAATCCACTATGCACCAGCATCGATAATGCAGCATCTTATTCAATGCGTTGCCAGCTCATCTGAGGAATATAACAGGAGTGAGCGTAGATGGTGTTAAGAATAAGCTCGACAAATATCTAAACTGCATCCCAGACCATCCAAGATTGGAAGATGCAAAATATACCGGAAGATGTACTAGCAACTCTCTGGTAGACATTAGAGGTACCTCATACTGAGGGACCTGGGGCAACCCGAACAAGATGTAAGGTCTGTAAGGTCTCTCTCTCTCTCTCTCTCTCTCTCTCTCTCTCTCTCTCTCTCTCTCTAAAATATATATATATATATATATATAATATATATATATATATATATATATATATATATATATATATATATATATATATTATACAGAGAGAGAGAGAGAGAGAGAGAGAGAGAGATTAGCCTTCTAAGCTACAGAGAATATTGTTTGTTCTAAAAGCAGTAGCATCGTCCGCCTTAGCTTTATAACTGTATCGGAGCACAACAGAATATTCCGTCAGGTTTAACACATTTCGCTATACTGACTTCCAGCTAATCGCACAAGACAGCCATGTTAAAATGCAAAACATAAACCCATAGTTTGAATAAAACGCGGTGGGTTTTATAATAAAGTAAATAATATATATATATATAATATATATATATATATATATGTGTGTGTGTGTGTGTGTGTGTGTGTGTGTGTGTGTGTGTGTGTGTCTGGATCCCGACAACTAACCTTTTCTGAAACTATTAAAGTTTCGTCTGTGAATTGACCATGGGGGGAACGGTCTGCGCTATTTGAGTTTGATTTGCTTATTTCTACTTCATTGTATTTTGATAATTGACTTCCATTTTTTCGATTTATCTATTAATTTATTTATTAAATTTCTCTTTTCTAATAAGTGATCTCCTCTTTCTGTATTTCCCACGGCCTTATGTTACTTCTTTCTAATGAACATCATCTCAGGAAGCTTGAGTTTCAAGACAATGGCCTCTAAGGGCTTGTTCCATATGGATAAAGTTCATCTTCTGAATAACAGTAATAATGAAAATAATAATGAATAATACTATAAATCGTTCTTCTATCATATTACATCACTGCAGTAGTTTATTTCTTTTATCAAACAAATACTTTCATTATTTCATTTGCTTCATATATTTTGAGGTTATAATTCTAATTTTCCTTTTTCTTTGGCATTCGTGAATACAAACAGACACAGACACACACACACACACACACACAGATAGAGAGAGAGAGAGAGAGAGAGAGAGAGAATTTCTCAATTACGAAATGCAGAGAAGACAGAGAAATTATATTGCATTGTGAGAAATTTCTATGCCATTGTATTGACAATGCAATTCGCAAATATTCCCACATATTTTAATTTTATTTCCCAAAATTGCTGCATACGAATGGACTCACCTCTCAAGGTTACTACACACAATAGTTCATTAACCGCTCTGTAAATTAACCAGGGTGTGCAATGATAATGCTGTTACACGGTATATTGAAGCAGAGCCATAGATGGTGTGAATGTCACCGACCGCCCTACAACTTTTAATGGCATGACAAGTGAACATGGCCTCAGTAAAAGGCTCTGGTGTGAATAATGAATGCTCAGCAGCACCATCCGCTGAGTATCTCTCTCTCTCTCTCTTTCTCTCTCTCTCTCTCTCTCTCTCTCTTATAATGTGTGCGTACTTTTAGGGGGACGGGGTTATGTAGTATGCATGATGTTTGTATGACAATATATAGTTTATATAGTATATATATATATAATATATATATATATATATATATATATATATATATATATATATATATATAGATATAAATCAAAGTTATTACCTTTTATTTGATTAAATTATTATATATATATATATATATTTTTTTTTTTTTTTTTTTTTTTTTGGTGGTGAAGTGCAGGGAGGGAAGAATATTCACCATATGGTTATACAGCTCTAGATTCTGTCGGCGGTAGAGATTGATTGATCTTCTGTGCTATCTCGTTGGTATGAGTTTCCTGTGTGACAACGTCTATCATTTTATGGAATAACATCAAAGACTTTGTGTGATTTATTTGCTTTATGTTAGCAATCAAATTTTCATGCAATTACGTCCCAGAAAGGCAAGGTAAACTTTGTTTAGAACAGACCGTAATATTCCTTTAAACAATTGTGCAGTGGCCTGTGACGGCATAATGCCACCTTGATTTGAACCATCCTCAAACTCCTCTCAGACAAGGTTTTTGTAGACAATATGAGTGGATGTTATTCCTCTTTTCTTTTGCTTCTCGCTGCTATTACTATCATAATTTCAAGTGCCACTACGTTTACATTTTTGTGTCAATAATAAGAGTTTAGCTGTCAAATTTCTGGGAAGGTTTGAATATCGTTTTCTTAACTTTCAGATTTGGTCAAGTCGTTCCATTTCCTTCTTCAGCCGCTGAATTTTTATTCGTATTTTCGTCATCAGTTTTTACATTTGGATGTAAGGAGTAATGTATATTGGAAATTGGATTTAGTAAAACAAAAAAATATTGTTAGACGATCTTGATAGTTGTAATAATTATTACCAAAACCTTTACCCGTACAACTCCGATACAAGTTTTATGGACCAAATGCATGCAATTGGGCCGTATGCATGTTATTGAACCATATACTACATGCAGCTGCGCCCAGAATTCTCTATATTGAATCTTGTAAGCCGGAAACAAAGGCCAGTTGACTCACTCATGTCACAACTTTTGGAAAACCTTCATCAGGTTTACACATTGTTAAAAAAGGAATTAACACAAGAAGGCAATTCATCATGAAAAATAAAAACTGTAAAGTGTTATCATCAGTGCGAAACAAACAATTCACTTACATTAATTCGGGCGTATTTTTGGGAAAAAACTAAGACTTTGAGTCGTTCACTGAAGCAGGAAGGTAACAATGTTTATTAATGTTTAATGATCGATTGTTCGTTTAATCACTCAAGCAGAACTTGACGTGACAGTTGAAAGGATGGAGTCATTTATTAGAAGGGCAGATGGCAAACGTCGCTATTATGATCTAATACTTTATTACTTTACGCTGTTATTTTTATTAATATACTCCTTTCTCCTCTAGCAAGATGGGGACTTTAAGATTTGCATTACGTAAAGAAAAACAAAGGCTAAGATATTTTGACATTTATCAGTATCAACCGATTCATGTTTTTGATATATATAGGTTAAGTTTAAAAATACCCCGCAGATTTTTTTCTTTCATTTTTAGCAACGAGATCGTACGTTAATAAAACGACAATGAAAAGAATTTGTTTGAGGGAAATAATGAAATATAAAGATCTGATACGTTATATTTAATCAGATGTCATGATAACATTTGCTCATCTCGACAGGTATGAGTACCCATAATCAAGAGAAAAAACTAGCCTAGGATTTTTTTTTTTTTTTTTTTTTTTTTTTTTTTTTTTTTTTTTTTTTTTTTTTTTTTTTAGCTGTTTGCCTGACGTTTTGTATACTTCTGATTTTCTGATGCAAGTTTAAATGACAAAAGGTCTTCGCACGTAGAGGACAGTCGATTTTAAAAAAATGAAATGATGACTGCCAATAAATCATACGGTGATTCTGAAGGCCTGTCCACACTAGGAAACATTATTTGCAAAGAAAGTTTGCGAAGAATGTTTGCAAACAGTTTGCAAACAATGTTTCCTGGTGTGCACAGGTCTTAAGGGAGAGCGTCGCAAGGAGATATTGTTTTATTAATACTTTTTTATCGACAACAATATAGAAGGTGGAGTATATAATGCAATTACAGGTGAGATAATCTGAGAAATAAACGGA
>NC_087201.1:142422462-142424962 GCF_015104395.2 Macrobrachium nipponense
TCAATTTTTTCTTCTATGTTTTTACGAGCATTGCGCATTGTCAGTCCCCAATATTTGGATCAAGAAATTAAATATATAAGAAAAACAGGGAAAGATTTATGTTATCCTTCACATATATTAGATATTTGTTATAAATAAAGCCCACAAAAAGTTTTATAGTGTAACATGGAGAAAGAAAATTCTAAGAATATTCTCAGTTTGCCTTATTTTAAAGGATTTGAAACCATTAAATCATTGTTAAAAGCCTTTAAGGTCAACCTAGTTTTTTTCCTATAATAACACACTAAAAGGAATGTTAATAAAAAATGGCCCCAGGGAAAGCAACAACATAATATATAAAATTCCATCTATGGACTGCTACTCTTTTTATCTCCGACAGTCGACCAAGGGCTTAGAAGTAAGATTAAACCAGCATAAATATTCTGTCAAAACTGGGCAAACATCTAATGCAATAATCATTCAGTCGAGTGAAAACAACCACCGAATAAATTGGATTCGTAGTTCAGTAATTGCAAGGTCAAAAGATGTCTTATCACGAAGTCTTTTAGAATCTGCCATAATACAACTTACTTCCCATTGTAATGTTAATATTAGTCGTGGCCTGTTTCATTTAGACCCTTGTATTTGTAACATGTTTAAGAATAGCCTCAAAGATATAATTACAGACTTAAATATAAATTAGTTGCCTTAGAGATATCTTCGTTGTATATGTATGTTTAATATGTATTGTGAATATGTATTGTGAATAAATTTTTGTTTACCAAAGTTCTGAATAGCTGTCGTCCTATATAATCCTTTAATTGTCATGTCCTTGTGTCTGAGCAGACTGACTTAATCTTTTTGTTTTTTTAAATTGTACCCATGTTTATGCTTGTTTGGGAAGGTTACTCATTCTCCAGGTGTGCCAGATTCTAGGTACTAATCTCCTTATAATCCCTATCTGTCAGTTATACAACCTTTCCTATACTGTTAATTCCTCATGTAAGTCAGTTTATCTGCTGAGTAAAGGACGTTGAGTCGAAAGATCTTGCAGGAACTCCGTTGTTTGTTTTTCATTCGTGGCTTATACCTTTATTTATGGATTTATCACGTTCCAAACTTTTGTGATTCAGTTATACATACATACATACAAACATACATACATACCATAGATATAATAGGATATATATATGGATATATATATATATATACTATATATATATATATATATATATATATATATATATATATATATATATATATATATATATATATATATATATATATATATATATTGCGGATGTCATTTATATTCGTGCTTATTGGTATAGTTCGTTTTTATTGTTTTAGATAAATAAAATACTGATCTTTCACTTCCATATTTTGTTCAGCGGATAATGTCATGCATATATTCATATTTATCGACATGGATCTTTATTTACCTTCTAAATAAATAAAATATTGTTCACTTTAGTACCATAAATTAACATATATGGATTAAAATCATTAAATATTTTAGTATAAAAATTTACTTGCTTTATCAGATATTTGTGAAAAATTAAGTGTATTCAGTAACTAATGCAAAATTTACATTTTTATGTTTATCATTAATTAATTAATTTTTTTCCAACGAATTCATGTACTCAAATCAGCATAGCCACATGCAAATCAGTCCCATATTTTAACATATAGGAATTACAATCATTAAGTATTTTTCTATAGAAATTCACGACTGAACATCAAGCAAAAAACATGTAACTAAAGAAAGATTTATTATTTATCCGTCACTTCTTTATCATTCATACTGATAAATTTCTTTATATTTATATTCAAGACTTCCCTCAACTCCGTCGTTATTTTTGGTGAATATTCATGTCATTATACTAATGCTTATCATTACTGTCATACACAGGTAATTACATCTCGCTAGCTTTTTCTGGTAACAGTATTTACCTCATGTTACGCGTTTATGAATATAAAATTTTATACCAAAACATTATGGACAAATTTTCATAATTACTTGATGTTTAAGGTAACATCTTTTTTTAACGAATAAATAATATAGTAAGATTCGAGTTTATTCCTTCATTACGTTCATTCACACATAAGACACAACCGTGTATATGTAGAACAACCGTGTATAGCGTATGAGTATGTATATATTAAATATATATATATATATATATACTATATAATATATAGATGATACATATGTGAGCGTGTGTTCTGTGTGTGTATGTATGTATGTGAGTATGTATATATATATATATATATATATATATATATATATATATATATATATATATATCTATATATATATATATGTCTGTGTGTGTGTGTGTGTGTGTTCGAGCGTGTGTGTAGTATATTTATATATATATATATATATATATATATATATATATATATATATATATATGACAACACACATCCCAAAAAAATTAATTATAATTCCAACACCTGTCTCCAGTATTAAATTTGTCCATTACAATTTATGTAATTTTCTAACTGCTTTGATTTA
>NC_087201.1:142429962-142457462 GCF_015104395.2 Macrobrachium nipponense
ATCCTTTCAACTGTCACGTCAAGTTCTGCTTGAGTGATTAAACGAACAATCGATCATTAAACATTAACAAACATTGTTACCTTCCTGCTTCAGTGAACGACTCAAAGTCTTAGTTTTTTCCCAAAAATACGCCCGAATTAATGTAAGTGAATTGTTTGTTTCGCACTGATGATAACACTTTACAGTGTTTTTTTTCATGATGAATTGCCTTCTTGTGTTAATTCCTTTCCGCTATCGTTTGTTATAACGGATATTCTTTGGATTTTTAACAATGTAAACCTGATGAAGGTTTTCCAAAAGTTGTGACATGAGTGAGTCAACTGGCCTTTGTTTCCGGCTTACAAGATTCAATATAGAGAATTCTGGGCCCAGCTGCATGTAGTATATGGTTCAATAACATGCATACGGCCCAATTGCATGCATTTGGTCCATAAAACTTGTATCGGAGTTGTACGGGTAAAGGTTTTGGTAATAATTATTACAACTATCAAGATCGTCTAACAATATTTTTTTGTTTTACTAAATCCAATTTCCAATATACATTACTCCTTACATCCAAATGTAAAAACTGATGACGAAAATACGAATAAAAATTCAGCGGCTGAAGAAGGAAATGGAACGACTTGACCAAATCTGAAAGTTAAGGAAAACGATATTCAAACCTTCCCAGAAATTTGACAGCTAAACTCTTATTATTGACACAATAATGCAAACGTAGTGCACTTGAAATTATGATAGTAATAGCAGCGAGAAGTAAAGAAAAGAGGAATAACATCCACTCATATTGTCTACAAAAACCTTGTCTGAGAGGAGTTTGAGGATGGTTCAAATCAAGGTGGCATTATGCCGTCACAGGCCACTGCACAATTGTTTAAAGGAATATTACGGTCTGTTTCTAAAAATAAAGTTTACCTTGCCCTTTCTGGGACGTAATTGCATGAAAATTTGATTGCTAACATAAAGCAAATAAATCACACAAAGTTCTTTGATGTTATTCCATAAAATGATAGACGTTGTCACACAGGAAACTCATACCAACGAGACAGCGCAGAAAGATCAATCAATCTCTACCGCCGACAGAATCTAGAGCTGTATAACCATATGGTGAATATTCTTCCCTGCACTTCACCACCAAAAAAAAAAAAAAAAAAAAAAGAAAAAAAAATATATATTAAAATAATCAAATATAAAAGGTAATAACTATATATACTATATATATATATATAATATATATATATATATATATATAGATTATATATATATATAACTTATATATTGTATATACAAACAATCATGCATACATACATAAGTCCCCTAAAGTACGCACACATTATAAGAGAGAGAGAGAGAGAGAGAGAGAGAGAGAGAGAGAGAGAGAGATACTCAGCGGATGGTGCTGCTGAGCATTCATTATTCACACCAGAGCCTTTTACTGAGGCCATGTTCACTTGTCATGCCATTAAAGTTGTAGGGCGGTCGGTGACATTCAACACCATCTATGGCTCTGCTTCAATATACCGTGTAACAGCATTAATCATTGACAAAACCCTGGTTAATTTACAGAGCGGTTAATGAACTATTGTGTGTAGTAACCTTGAGAGGTGAGTCCATTCGTATGCAGCAATTTTGGGAAATAAAATTAAAATATGTGGGAATATTTGCGAATTGCATTGTCAATACAATGGCATAGAAATTTCTCACAATGCAATATAATTTCTCTGTCTTCTCTGCATTTCGTAATTGAGAAATTCTCTCTCTCTCTCTCTCTCTCTCTCTCTCTCTCTCTCTCTCTCTCTCTCTCTCTCTCTATCTGTGTGTGTGTGTGTCTGTGTCTGCTTGTATTTACGAATGCCAAAGAAAAAGGAAAATTAGAATTATAACCTCAAATATATGAAGCAAATGAAATAATGAAAGTATTTGTTTGATAAAAGAAAGAAACTACTTGCAGTGATGTAATATGATAGAAGAACGATTTATGGTATTATTCATTATTATTTTCATTATTACTGTTATTCAGAAGATGAACCTTATCCATATGGAACAAGCCCTTAGAGGCCATTGTCTTGAAACTCAAGCTTCCTGAGATGATGTTCATTAGAAAGAAGTAACATAAGGCCGTGGGAAATACAGAAAGAGGAGATCACTTATTAGAAAAGAGAAATTTAATAAATAAATTAATAGATAAATCGAAAAAAATGGAAGTCAATTATCAAAATACAATGAAGTAGAATAAGCAAAATCAACTCAAATAGCGCAGACCGTCCCCCATGGTCAAATTCACAGACGAAACTTTAATAGTTCAGAAAAGGTTAGTTGTCGGGATCCAGACACACACACACACACACACACACACACACACACACACACACACATATATATATATATATATATATATATATATATATATATATATATATATATTATATATTATAAACTTTATATAAACCCACCGTTTTATTCAAACTATGGGTTTTTTATGTTTTGCATTTTACAGTGGCTGTCTTGTGCGATTTAGCTGGAAGTCAGTATAGCGAAATGTGTTAAACCTGACGGAATATTCTGTTGTGCTCCGATACAGTTATAAAGCTAAGCGGACGATGATAAGCTTGCTTTTAGAACCAAACAATTTATTCTGTAGCTTAGAAAGGCTTAAGAAGGCTTCTATCTCCTTCTCTCTCTCTTCTCTCTCTCTCTATTTCTCTGTGTGTATATAATATCACTATATAGTATATATATATATATAATAATATATATTATTATATATATATTATATATATTTAGAGAGAGAGAGAGAGAGCAGAGAGAGAGGGACGAGGAGAGAGAGAGAGAGAGAGAGTGACCTTACAGACCTTACATCTGTTCGGTTGCCCCAGGTCCCCTCAGTATGAGTAAACCTCTAATGTCTACCAGAGAGTTGCTAGTACATCTTCCGGTATATTTTGCATCTTCCAATCTTGGATGGTCTGGGATGCAGTTTATATATTTGTCGAGCTTATTCTTAAACACATCTACGCTCAGCAATCCTGTTATATTCCTCAGATGAGCTGGCAACGCATTGAATAGACGCTGCATTATCGATGCTGGTGCGTAGCGGATTAATGTCCTGTGTGCTTTCCTTATTTTTCCTGGTATAGTTTTGGCCACTATTAATCTACCTCTGCTTGCTCTTTCTGATATTTTTAGCTCCATGATGTTTTCAGCAAATTCCTTCTATCTGTTTCCATGCCTGAATTATCATGTAGCGTTCTTCTTCTTCTTTCTAGACTATATAATTTTAAGGATTGTAGTCTTTCCCAGTAGTCAAGGTCCTTAACTTCTTCTATGCTAGCTGTAAAGGACCTTTGTACACTCTCTATTTGTGCAATATCCTTTTGATAGTGTGGGTACCATATCATAATGCAATATTCAAGTGGACTACGAACATATGTTTTATAAAGCATAATCATGTGTTTCAGCTTTTCTTGTTTTGAAATGCCGTAACAAACATTCCCATTTTTGCTTTACATTTTGCCAATAGAAATTGCTATTTGATCGTTGCATAACATGTTCCTATCATCATCACACCAAGGTCTTTAACTGCTTCCTTGTTTGTGTTGTCTCATTATTAGGTCCCCTATATGCATATAGCTTTCCTTCTCTGTCTCCATAGTTTATTGATTCAAACAATTTATCAGAGTTAAATACCATCCTATTTACCTCTGCCCAATCAGATACTTTGTTACGGTCTCTTTGTAGCGCGTTCCTACTTCATCACAAGTAATTTCTCTACTTATTCTTGTGTCATTGGCAAAACTACTCACTACCGAGTCCTTAACATTACTGTCTATGTCTGCAATCATAATAACAAACAGTAATGCAGCTAACACCGTACCTTGTGGCACGGACGGAAATTACCTTAGCTTCATCCGATTCTCATCGTTTGCAATAACTATCTGTTTTCTGTTGTGTAAAAATTCTTTTAACCATCCTCCTACTTTATCCACTATATTATGTTTTCTAATTTTCTTCGCTAATATATTATGGTCTACCTTGTCAAAAGCTTTTGCAAAGTCTAGAAAAACCACATCTGTTTCATTTCCGCTTTTCATATTTTTGTATATGTTTTCACGGTGGACTACAGTTGGGTTTGTGTACTTTTTCCGGGTACGAAATCATGTTGCCCTATATTAAACAGATTATTTTTTATTAAATGTTTCATAATATTTTTCTTCATTACCTTTCATACACTTTCATAATATGTGATGTTAGACCTCACCAGGCCTATACTTACTTGCCTCTAGTCTTGATCCACTTGTGAATGTAGGGGTAATATATGCTAATTTGTGCTCATCATAAATCGTGCCTGTATCTACACTTTGTCTTAATAATATTGCAAGTGGCTTTGCGATAGAATGAACTACTTTCTTTAACAAAATAGCAGGAACTCCATCAGGCCCTGCTGCAGCTCCATTTTTAATTTCATTAATAGCCTGCACCAATATTCAGCTTCATTAATATCTATGTCAGCTAAATATTCACTATTTTCGTCCCTTACTTCTATATCATTATCTTCATTATCTATTCTAGGGGTGAATTCTCTCTTATATCGTTCTGCCAAAATGTTGCAAATTTCCTTTTTTTCATTCGTTAATCTCCCTTCAATTCTTAGAGGGCCTATTTCTATTCTTCTTTTATTCATCTTTTTCACGTATGAGTATAATAGTTTGGGGTTTTGCTTGATATTTATTAGAGAGAGAGAGAGAGAGAGAGAGAGAGAGAGAGAGAGAGAGAGAGAGAGATTAGCCTTCTAAGCTACAGAGAATATTGTTTGTTCTAAGAGCAGTAGCATCATCCGCTTAGCTTTATAACTATATCCGAGCACAACAGAATATTCCGTCAGGTTTATCACATTTCGCTATACTGACTTCCAGCTAATCGCACAAGACAGCTACTGTAAAATGCAAAGCATAAACCCATCGTTTGAACAAAACGGTGGGTTTATAATAAAGTGTAATTTCTCATACTACAAATAGTGGATAATTAATGTCCGCTGCAGAACTGGAAATTGTACATGAATATGAAAATGACTTGTATGAGAATCACATACATCTTCTCTTACGGTATTACTTGTAAGAAATGTTAAAGGGAATAAAAGAAGCCCAGTCAATTCTAGAAAGAAAAAGCGAGCAAGATTTATTGAACTAATTTCTTTTGTAATGGTAGAAGGGAATGTATTAGATAGGATCATAGAATAAACAAAGTGAACCAAAGACCTTTCCTATCTTACGAAAAAATCTAGGAAAGTAAAGCGACTTTGAGTCTGCTTCTCAAATGATGAAACATTATATGACTTAGGAAGACGCAATTTCCGAAGATATGGAAAACTGAAAGAAAACTAGAAACTCCGAAACAAAACAATTTCAAAGGTTTTACTGGATGTTTAGCTACCAATGATACCGAATACTTTCTCTATCTTTTCCTTAGACATTTCTTCAAAGTATTTTAGTTTCCTTCGCCCCTCCCCCTTTTTTATTACTTTCTTCAACAACACACTGTGTAGTCAGTTCCTCATCTCTAAAGCCAAGTCAGCATTTATTTACGAGGTATGTTTTGTACTAAAAGGCCGTAAAGAGAAGATCCAATTTCTCGCTACCTCCTATCTTTGAAGATTTGATTGTACAGGAGAACTGCGCTTCGAAATAAGCTTATTTAGAATCTGCACCAAATGCGAAGATAAGAATTATATGGAAGCTAATGAATTTGAAGATTGTAGTACACTGCTTTTCAGATGTCGCAACCAAAGACTGCTCACTTTAATACTAGACACCAAAGAAATATAATTGTTCCAGTAAACAACTAATTCCAGTTTTTCTTTAATTTAAATCAGCAATTTAATATGTTTTAAATAGCCGGCCAAATAATGTATATATTATATTTTTAATATTATAATTTACGAATCTCTTACTTTGAACCTACTAATTTCATATATTTCAAATAGCTAACCAAATAATGTATATGTTTTTTTTAAATACTCTGATGACCTAATTTCTTAATTTAAACATTAAATCCATGTGTTTATAAAACATCAAATAAAATATATGCAATTTCTTTTATATTTCACTTTCCAAATCTCTTAATTTAAACCCAATAATTTTAGAATATACAAATAACAACTGAACAAACACAATATATAATATATCATAAATATAAAAAAAATATATATATATATATATATATAATATATATATATATATATATATATATGTATATATATATGTATATATGATATATATATATGTATATATATATGTTATATATGTATATATATATATATATATATATATATATATATATATATATATATTTATATATATCATATACATATATACATACCTATACATATATATATATATATATAATATATATATATCTATATAATATATATATATATATAAATTTTTTATGCTCCAAATTCCGATGTCGAATCGAGAAACAAAATATTCGCATTATCAAATCTATTCCATCCACCTACCTTTGATCGTCGTTCTCTGCACTTCCACTGCTAATTCGAGTTTGACTTGTTCATCTTTAACCTAATTTAAAGATCCAAAGAAAACTCTTGACGAGAGAAACACAACGGGGACCTCGTTCTTTACGACAGAGTTTCTTGTTTATTTTTTTATTTTTCTTAGGGAAACTTGTTACGAAACACTCAAGTTCTGAATGAGTTTTGTGAACTGAATTTTGGAATCGCTCATTCTTTTATTAATATCTTTAGTCTTAAAATGTAATTTTTTTATTTTTATTTTTTTATTTTAAAATATTACTTTTTATTCTTCTTTTATCATAAAATGCGATTACTCTTTATTAGTTTACGTTTCATAGGTTTTATTGTTCGTTGCAATATCCTGCGATACAATTCACTGCTGTTATTCTTTTTGATATACATTTCTTCCATTCCTGAACCATTATCTCGTTTTGCAAATGTTTGTCCCTCAGTAACAAAATTATGTTATATCACAATAACTTTTCTCAGCGTTGGTAACCAATAATATTCTGCCTACAGTTCCCCCAAAAACTATTATCTGTGAACTCCTTCAGTCACCACCATCATTTGATCCCATAAAGAATCATTCAATCACCTCGCTTTATAAGATTTACTTCCCCTCCTTTCACTATATTACCGATTTATAACTCATATATTTCTATTGATTAAATTTGTTTCAATTTACTAAAATATTTTGTTGTTTTCTGTAATATTCTCGCTGTATATGATGGAATCTCAAGTAAAACTGGAATATTACCCTACATAACTTTCAATGTTGATATTAAATTTGTTAACTAAATTAGACGTTTTCCCATAAATATTTCACATTCTAAAACAAATCGTCTCAGAAATAAAATATTCTCCCAAATATCAAATGGAAAAGAATTCCTTTATTTCAGATACATATCGACACAGAGCTCGAACATCCCTCCAAATGTCCCTCCATTCTCGAAATTGTTCGTAAAAGAAATGAGACATTCTCCCACAAAACTTCACACAATTCTCCAAAAGTTATCACTAAGTTTCTGTTATCTAGTAGTCAGAAATATAGGCTTTAGGCCAAAGGCTAAGCGGTGGGGCCTATGAGGTCATTCAACGGTGGAAGGGAAATTATAGTCAAAATGGCTTGAGAGGTGAAGTAGGAGACAAAGCTGGCTGTTGGGGTGTATGACACAATTGTTTGGAGGAGAGGGTGGAAATCAGATGGAAGCAAGAGAATATGAACGGAGGTTCAGTAAAGGGAATGAAATGGGTTGTAGCTAGGGGCCGAGGGGAAGCTGCAAAAACCTTAACAAATTTCAGCAATTTTGCTGAAAATTGATAGGCTAGTCCCATGGAGTTTGTACATATTTCCCTCAAAACGTTTGACCTTCACCTGATTTTCCAAGTTAGTGAAACTGTTATTGTACCCTTGAGGTGGGTGATGGTTTGTGTTGGATCCTGCTAACTTTGAACTTTTTCTTCATATCACAAGTCCATTTACTTGTCAACACTGAATTGCTGTGCTAGATGCTGTTATCGCTGGACCTTCTCTCTGTCCGACTCAGTTTTTGACAGGTTTTTACCGACACATAATAACTGATATTTGGTGCCTTCTGTATAAATTCGTATAATGAATTCATGTTACATAGTACATCCAAGAGAACAAACCCCGTTATACTTTGCAGCCTTAAATCTCTCCTAATTTTATTCCAGTGAGATGCCGATGCCATGGATGATCAGTACCTACCAGATATTAAGAACCCTTTGGTTATTATTTCTATAGTGTGATTAGATGCTATTAATATACTTGTAAAGTAATGCCTGCATAGTTTGATGCCTTATGTAGGGGGTGTAATAATTAAACTCCTGCATTGCTTTCACGTCGTTTGAGTCTCGGGAATTGCATGGAAATCTTGGGACTTGCTGGAATATCAATCTCTACTTAGCAAAAGGATTAAATGAAAAAATGTAGTTGGTTTATTCAAACGATACCTAGTTTCTAGCTTCAAAATATGATAGTGACTGTTTATTTATTTTTCATCTTGAGTGGCGTGTTTTGAAATTTAAGACAAGTAAAAAATGCGCCGAACTTTCTTCGGTACAATCGAATTTTTGTCCAGCCCACTGGTAGCCTGTCCTATAGCGGTGCCAGACGCAAAATCACGGCTGCCTTTAACTTTAAGTCAAATAAAAACTACTCAGGGTAGAGGGCTACAATTTGGTATGTTTGATGATTGAAGTGTGGATAATCAATATACCAGTCTGCGGACCTCTAGCATCAATAGTTTTTAAGATCTGAGGGCGGACATAAAAAGTGCGGACGCATAGATAAAGCTATCTCAATAGTTTTCTTTTACAGAACGCTAAAACAAAATTGCTAGTTAACGGAAGCAAATATGTATAATGTTTTTAAACTGTTATTGATAATCTTGCAATGCCAGATTTTCCCAATGACAGGAATGCTAATTGTCGTTTGAAAAAAATAAGATTGGAGAGCATTTAAACCGGCTCAGTCAGATCGCCAGCGGAGTTGAACATGATTTTAATTATAATGTAGAAAAATTTTAAGCATTAATTTTCGTTCTGCAACTATCAAATATCCTGTTACCATAGTAAAATCATGTATAATAGTCATCTTGATTAATGTTTGAGGTTTTAAGTGTAATTTGTGTAATAACTTCGTTACCAAAATGCAGACATAGCGTTGATAAATGTCCTTAAATCACAGAACCCTTTGAAATAGTTCATTCAAATATTGAAACATCCCTTGCTTGTTATCTCTCTCTCTCTCTCTCTCTCTCTCTCTCTCTCTCGCACTACATGTTTCAATATTTGCATACGAATAACTGTATATGCTTTTGCAAGTTCGTTTGCATGCAAGCAAACTTTTACTTGTACTGAAACGTGCGCAATTGAAAATGTAAATCGTCGTTAGCAAGCGGCATCTTTATCGTCATCGTCTTTCATTGTTTGAAATAACGCTTTACTGTAACTCGCCCCCACTGTAACATATTACGAAAACTTCCTTTCGGTAGAAAAATAAGGAACGGATACTCATGTTTCATTCTATCCGTCCGAAATGCTTTGTTTTTTCTTTGACGGGACAAAGAGCGCTCGAACTTTTGCCGAAGAATATTGAAGGACCAATCAAGCGAGTCAGAGCGAAGGGAGAGCTATAGCCTGAGAGGAGGATCCCTCGCGAGGTCCTTGGCTCTTGGTAACAGAGCTTCAAATTTCCCCGTCGAAAATACTACTGGATACGTTCAGTTTTGCAGGATGCCGGGAATGAATGGGACTGAATGTTGCCGGTATGGAAATGCCGAAGGATGGAATATATAACTAGGAAATCGCATTTATAAGAAAGTAAGAGAACGCCGAGGAAGAAACTGGAAGGTGGATTCTGAGATTACAAATAAGTATGTAATTTCTTTCTTTATGCTGTCTTAGGGTGCGTCCACACTACACTACAACTCCTACGAACAAACGTCGGTAATTCATCCTCCTTACATCACAAACCTGTAATTTTGCTTCATACTGTTATTCATTATTTGCCAGAGATTCATTCTTTACTGGCTGTAAGTGACATGTTTCTAACCAGTTTGTAACAATGCTATCATAACTTACAGACACGTGTTCATAGCTTGTTTTCGTGTGGTGTGGACACACCGTTACACGAATGCCTATCCAAATAATCTTTGTCATTTGTATTTTTTTTATAAGTACTTGAATGCAAGTCACAGGTAACCACAATACAGTGCATCGTTCCTGTTCTTTAAAAAAATAGAACGGAGTTTCAGTATTTCATTTAATAATTTTCAATAACTTTGCTGGGAATGTTTTGCAGCCACTGTAGAATTGGTATTTATTTTCCAAAGTTATATGTTATTTTATTAACCTTATTTTTTTCCATGGTTCTGGTCCACTTCTTTGTCAACATTGATGTTGCGTTGGTTGATTATCATGGACTGCCCTTTGCCTCTGTCACACTCAGTTCTTGACGGATTTTTACTGATATAATAACTGATGCTCGGTGTCGGCTCAAGAAAAGCGCGAAAAATCATGCATGTTACACGAATATTCGTGAGGATAAACCTCGCTCTAGATAATACCGTTCAGTCCTAAATCCCTCTTAATATGATTCCAGTGAGATGCCGGTACGTATCCAGCTGCTCCGAGGTGCTAATACTTAACATGGTGAAAGCTCCTTTGGACGCCGTGTTTAGTTTTACTAGCCCCTCGGGGATCAAAATATTATGTACACCCATTTTTATGTTGCGTGGTCGAAAAATTACATTAATAAACGATTACATGATATCTGCATGCAGTCGTCTACTTTACTTAGCATGAGTTGGTTATTGTCTCTATAGAGAGACTAGATGCTAATCTACTTGCAATGTAATGTGTGTATAATTTATTCTCTTATGTAAGGGGCGCGATAATTAAACCCTTGAACTGATTTCGCGTCGTTTGAGGGTCGTGAATTTCATGCAATCCTTTGGACTTGTTCATATATCCCTCTCTAATCATTAAAAGAATTAAAATGAAAGTATAAACTCACCGGTTCAATCAAACTATACCGAGATTCAGTCATCAAAATGAAGATAGCGATAACCTTGGATTTATTCTTTCTCTTTGGTGGAGAGTTGTGGAATGAATAAAAAAAAAAAAAAAAAAAAAAAAAAAAAAAAACTGGTAGCGAAATGAACGAAAGTATTTCGTGTTGCGGTTTAATTAAGCAATGCCGGATTTTCCGAATGAGAGGAATGCTAATATTCAGCGAGTTTTTTTTTTCTTGTTTGAGAGAAAAAAGTAAAAGTTCAGGAGGGATTTAAACCTTTTCTGTGAGACTAGCGGCAGAACTGACCATGTATACAGTTATCATGATGACAAATTTTAAAGGTATAGTATCCGCCTTGCTTTAAGTTTAAATAACAACTGGTTAAGGTACCATACCCATGTTGAAATAATGTTAAATTGATAACTTCATAATTGTATAATAGATCTGAAATATTTCTGTAATATTCTAATACCAAAATGTAGATACAGCATTGATCAAAATCCTAAAATCAGAGAACCCTGTAATATAGTGCTCTGTAGGTCAAATCACCACTTGCTTGTTATTCTCTCTCTCTCTCTCTCTCTCTCTCTCTCTCTCTCTCTCTCTCTCTCTCTCTCTCTCTCTCTCTCTCGATGAACGTATATTTATATACGCATAACTGTATGCGCTTTAGCAAATTCGTTTGAATGCAAGCAAACTTTTTTTGTACTGAAACGTGCGCAATTCAATATATAAATTGTCGTTAGTAAGCGGCATTTTCGTCGGCATCTTCTTTCATTGATTTAAATAAAGCTTTACTGCAACTCTTCTTCCTGTAACCCATAATGAAAGTTCCTTTTAGAAAAATATATGGCAAGGATACTGATGTTTTATTCTATACGTCCGAAATGCTTTGTTTTTTCTTTGACGGGACAAAGTCCGCTCGAACTTTTGCTGAAGAATATTGAGGGACCAATCAAGAGAGTCAGAGCGAAGGGGAGAGCTATAACTGAGAGGCGGATCCGTCGCCAGGTCCTTAGATCTAAGTAACAAAACTTCAAACGTCCACTGGTAAAATATTGTATATGTTCAGTTTTCCAGGATGCCGGGATTGAATGGGATTGAATATTGCCCGTATGGAGGGGTCGAAGGATGGAATATAAAGCTAGGAAATCGTAATGACAATATAAAAGTGATCTAAGTTATTTTTGTTGTCTTAGAGTTCGTCCACTCTCAAGTACAACTGACGTCAGGTGTGGTAATTTATAGTACACACGTCATAAATTGGTTAAGTATAAAAGTCACTGACCTATCGATAGCCTTCACCCATGCTTCTTACGGTTATCCTTTGTTTTTCAAAGATTCATTCATCACCAACTGTCACCGACATGTTTTCAAGGGAATGCAACTGCAATATATATGACGATACTCGTTGCAAGATACGGTAATGAAGAGCGAAAAGCACGTATGTATGCAATTCATCATAATAAGCATATATATATTATATATATATATATATATATATATATAATATATATATATATATATATATATATTATATCTAATAAAAGGAGCCCATAAAAACACCAAAATGTAGAGAGAAAAAGTACTATATTTCAGAGGACTGCTGTCTCTCTTCAGGTATATGAATGAGAAAAGTTTACAGAAAAAAGGTGGTATTTATACCAAGCGATTCGTCCACAAGTAAAGCCAATTAGTAGGCACCCCGCTGATAATCTTCCTTTAATCTTCTTAAGCGTTGGTTGAATGAACACTGCGTCGACGATGTCCGATGTCCAATTCCCTTTGAGATGTTCATTACCTGCTTCTCTTTTATTAAGGCCGATTCCATCATTTGACTCTTGTACCGGCAGTTGCTGCTATAAATTACACGTGACATAGTTCCCAGTTTATTCTATGGTTATGTTCATTTATATGGTTGAAAATAGCGAGTTCTGTTGTCCATACCTAACTGACCGTTTGTGTGTATTAATCTCTGGGGAAGTGATTTACCTGTAAATCCGATGTAAGATTGGTCACAGTCCTGGCATGGGATCTCATATACCCCAGAGTCTTTGGGCGATGTCTTTTGTTGACGTTAATCAGGGATTGGCTAAGGTATTTGGGTAGGTAAATGCAAAAGGGTTGGATTTCCCAAGGGTGTGAGTTACTCTCTTAATCGTCTCCAGGTGGGGAATTTTTATTATTGTTGGGTGTGTCTCTGGTCTTGTCTTTAGGGGGTCGGTAGAAAATTACGTTTGCTTTTTGAATTGCTTTCTCAATTATATGGTCAGGATACTTTAAAGATGAAAGTTTGCTTTGCGAATTAGTTAAAATCTTTTCCAGGAAATCTGGGGAACAAATTCGTAAGGCTCTTAAGAAATAGGTTGTTGCTACACCCTATCTTGATAGTATTGTCATGATAGCTAAAGTAGTGAATATATGAAAGTGAGAACGTTGTTTTCTGTATATGGTAAATTTGTATTCTGTCGTGTCTCTGATTATTAAAACATCAAGAAAAGGAATTTTGTTGTTTGTTTCCCTTCAACTTTTATTTAAATTTGATGCTGGGCACTAATGCGTTTAATTTTGAGAGGAATTCATTAAAATTACCCACTTATTATCCCAAAATGTTAGTCATGTCATCCACGTATCTCATCCACAGCATGTTTTTGGGTTTTGGGTTTATTGCATTTATTACTGTAGTTTCAAAGTATTCCATGTACAGATTGGCTAAAAATAGGACTTAAAGGACTACCCATACATACCCCCGAATTTTTGCTTGTAGAATGATTCCCCGAATGAAAATACGTTATTAGATGCACATAATTCAACTAACTTTATTATTTTGTCAAGTGCCAAAGGGAAATGATCTGAATAGGGGGATAATCCCTGAAAAAACTGAAGAACGTCCTGTACTGGTACTTTTGTGAATAGGGAGTCTACGTCAAGGCTTAAAAGTTATATGTTGTGAAGTGGATATGTGCTTCTCTGAATTTGTGACAAAAGTCTTCCGAATGTTTGATGTGACTCTGGGAGAAAAAGTGCCTAAAAAAGGTAGAAAAGGAGGTGGCCAGCTAACCATTTAGAAATTTTGTAATTGAAAGCTCCGGCGCATGAAACGATGGGTCTGAATGGAAGATTGTCTTTGTGAGTTTTGGGAAGACCATAAAAGTAGGGTAATTTAGGATTAATTACTTTAAATTTCTCTAATAGTTCAATACTCTTTTTATCTTGGCCAATTAATCTTACTTTCCGAAAAAATTCTGTGGGAAACGTTCTGGAGGGGATTTTTCGTCAGTTTTTCGTAAGTATTTGTGTCGCTAAGGAGCTGGTTGATTTTGTCGAGGTAGAAGTCTTTGTCCATTATTACAATTTTGCCGTCTTTGTCGGATCTACAATTAATTATAACATCTAACTTTTGGTTTTTTAGCGAGTGGATGGTGCTATCATGAATCTGCGGGGAACAGGATATTTCTTATGAAGGTCAGTTAAAGCATTTAGTAACACTCCTTTTAAACATATCTCTTCACGGCTGTAGTTTTTGTCAGATATGAATTTATCAAAAGCCACTATGAAGTCTAGGTTGTTTTTTTAACCAGTCATTCAATAGATATATATATTAGTATTATATATATACAATATACTATATAGATAAGATATATACATAACTAATATTTATATATATTAGACATATAGATATTATTACTAATATATATCTATATATCTAGAATATCATATATCTATATATCGATATAATCTAATATCTATTATATATCCTATATATCTATATATTATATAGAGAATAGATATAGATATTATATTAAATCCTATATCCACCCCTATATTAATCTACATCTATATAGACATCAGAGGGTTACCGAAACTCAGAAGATCAATTAAGGAGTTTATTATGAGATACGTTTCGTGTCATCCTGACACATCATCAGTCTGTAATGTAAAATCAATTCATATTTATAAAAAAATCATAAAGTTTACATGCTATTTTAAAAAAGGAAAACATAAAATACTAAAGTTATTCATAAAAGTTATTGTTAAAAGCTAAAATACTAAAATTATTTACAAGGTGACATTAAAATTGAAGAGATTTGGGATTAAAAAGGAATATTAACCTTAATAAAGCGAAGGACAAGAGAGGAATGGCTGTAGGACCGTCGTTTGCCCAGATCTCGACTACACCAAGAAAAGCTGAGTAGAGGATTGACTAGAATTGAGGGGAAGGAACGAGGTGCTTGATGTAAAGACTCCAAGAGCCGTTATATATTGACTGTGCTGGTATTGTCAATTATGAAATATGTTTTTTTTGTTAATTTCAATTTTACAGAGAGCTGCATGATTCTTATACTAGAAAGTTCAGGGTTGGTTATCCTCTGGCCAGTTCTGTAGCTCACTCCCAAATGACTAGAATATCGAACTTGCAACAAGCGTTTCGTCGATCCAACGTAAGTACCTGGATACCCCGGGCAAGTAAATTGTAAATTTGTAAATAATATTGGATCGCATAAACGGTTGCAAATTCTCTTTATGACTAAGAAGTGAGCCTATTTTGAGAGGATTAATAGGTATTAAATTAACTTTGAGACTTCCGAACTTTCTTTCAATAATTTTCTTGATACGGTCTCCTAATTTATTTTGAAAAATAGGAATAGTGGCGTATATGGGTAGTTTTGGTACATCAAAGGAAGGGGTATTTCCGTAAAGTTTAAGTGAAGTAATTTGTTTACCATTTTATAAAATACCTCCGTAGGGTACGAGTTAGTTCAAAAATAATCTTGTAAAGACTCAATTTCAGTGTGGAATGATTTCCAATCAGAAGCATACCTAAGTGCTCAGGTATGCTTCTGATTGGAAATCATCCACACTGAAATTGAGTCTTTACAAGATTATTTTTGAACTAACTCGTACCCTACGGAGGTATTTATAAAATGGTAAACAAATTACTTCACTTAAACTTCACGGAAACAATACTCCTTCCTTTGATGTACCAAAAACTACCCATACGCCACTATTCCATATTTTTTCAAAAATAAATTAGGAGACCGTATCAAGAAAATTATTGAAAGAAAGTTCGGCAGTCTCAAAGTTAATTTAATACCTATTAATCCTTTCAAAATAGGCTCACTTCTTAGTCATAAAGAGAATTTGCAACCGTTTATGCGATCCAATATTATTTTACAAATTTACAATTTACTTGCCCGGGGTGGTGTCCCGGTACTTACGTTGGATCGACGAAACGTTGTTGCAAGTGCGATATTCTAGTCATTTGGGAGTGAGCTACAGAACTGGCCAGAGGATAACACCACCCTGAACTTTCTAATATAAGAAATCATGCAGCTCTCTGTAAAATTGAAATTAACAAAAAAACATTTTTCGATAATTGACAATACCAGCATAGCCAATATATAAGGACTCATGAGTCTTTACATATCAAAGCACCTCGTTCCTTCCCTCAATTCTTAGTTCAATCCTCTACTCAGCTTTCTTGGCGTAGTCGAGATCTGGGCAAACGACGGTCCTACAGCCCAAGAAGGTCTAGAGAATACCAGGTCAGACCGCTTCCGACCAAAATAAGGACAATCTCGCGCATGACGTCACGAGGCTGCATCTGGGCCGAGGTTCAGGTAAAAAAAATGTCATCAGTCAGTATTTGACTTTACCAGAGTGAAGAAACAAAGAAGCTCTCTTAGACCGGATTCAAATCCTTTAATTCAGCAGTACCTGAAGATTAACGGGGAACCTCTCTCACCCAAGGTCGTGACAGAGAGAGAGAGAGAATGGGCGTGGGCAAACAATTCCCATAGTGACCCTTCATTTATTGTTTTTCTGGTTTTCTTTTATGGCCACATACCAGTAACGTCACAAATATGCGCAGTAACGCTGAGACGGTCTGACCTGGTATTCTTTAGACCTTGCTACAGCCATTCCTCTCTTGTCCTTCGCTTTATTAAGGTTAATATTCCTTTTTAATTCCAATCTCTTCAATTTTAATGTCACCTTGTAAATAATTTTAGTATTTTTAGCTTTTAACAATAATTTTTATGAATAACTTTAGTATTTTATGTTTTCCTTTTTTAAAAATAGCATGTAAACTTTATATTTCTTATAAATGTGAATTTGATTTTACATTTACAGACTGATGATGTGTCAGGATGACACGAAAACGTATCTCATAATAAATTCCTTAATTGTTCTTTCAGAGTTTCGGTAAACCCTCTGATGTCTACATGTTCGCACCTTTTGATGATATATAATATTATATATATATATATATATATATAATATATAGATATATATATATATATATATATATATATAATGTATATATATATTATATGTGTATATATATGTATATATATATTTATATGTGTATATATATGTATAATTATATTGGATATGTATATAGATATCTATATTATATTATATAATATATATATATATATATATATATAATATATATATATATATATATGCATGATGCATACGTACGTGCTTTTCGCTCTTCATTAGCGTATCTTGCAACGAGTATCGTCATATCTATTGCAGTTGCATTCCCTTGAAAACATGTCGGTGACAGTTGGTGATGAATGAATCTTTGAAAAACAAAGGATAGCCGTAAGAAACATGGGTGAGGGCTATCGATAGGTCAGTGACTTTTATACTTTCTCAGGTTAATTCATGCTGGTAATTTACAAAATATTTAATTTTTTTATTTTGTTTTATTTTTTTAGTTGGATAGCTCCCAATACCTACAGAGAATCACAAATCCACTCAATTTGTCGTTTCCTAATATTAGTCTTACTGACAATAGTATACAAGGCATTTTTTTAAAAAAAATCTTACTGACAATCGTATAGAAGGCATTTTTTAAAAATAAATCTGTATCTTTTCTCTACAAGTGTTTTGGCCATGAAAAAAAACAGTCCTTTATTTTTCCTAGCGAGATGACTTTCTGTTAAAGAAAATATTAACTGAACACATTTCATTCCATCTAAGCATCCTCTAACATTCTTAAAGCAATTCCAAAGTCCATAAAAGCTTAATCCCACATTTATCTTTCTCGTTGATCGTTCAATCGTTAAGGAAACGTAAGACGAACTTTCAAAACTCTTTGCTTGTCGTTAGAGGGATTAGGTCACCCGTAGTATTTACTTTTGCTTTCTTGCTGTGTTTGCCATTGTTGTCGTAAGGTGGCACCACATTTGTTCTGATATTTATCGGTGTCTTTAAAAGCCCCAGAATATTCGCGAGCCAATTCTCTGGTCAAACACGCGTTTGGAAACGGGAACGGTATGAGAGAAGAAGGAGAACAAGTAAACGAAGAGGAGGAAGAGAGGACAGGGTGGAGGAAGAGGATGTGTAATAGAGGGAGGTAACTCGTAGGAAAAAGAAGTGATAGAAGCGGAGGAACTGGAGAAACAAGAAGAGAAACGGAGGAGGAAGTAAAAACGAAGAAATATAAGAAGAGAGACAAATGGAAGTGGAGGAAGGGGAGGAGAAAGGGAAAGAGAGAAAAGGAGGAGGAGGTGGACAAAGAGGGAGATGAGGAGGAGGTGGACAGAAAGGGAGAGGAGGAAGAAAGAGATAGAATAATAAGAGCAGGAACGGGAGAGGAGGAAGAAAGAGATAGAATAATAAGAGCAGGAACACTCAAAGAAAGGCGAAGAGGAAGAGGTATTTAAAGGGAAACACTCATTTTCCCGACGATAAAAAGGCTCAAACTGATCCTTTCTTATAGTTATTCTATTAGTCGATTTTCCGTTGTATTTTTTTTTTTTTTTTTTTTTTTTTTTTTTGGTGCGTGTGTATTACGTAGCATGAATAGGTTTGACAGAAGGACCGAAGTTTTTAACTCGAATGGAAAGGCTAAGGAAAACACATACTCTACGTTTTCGTACTTATTATGTACTGCTTTTACTGTTCAAGCCAGCTGAGACCATAATTACTATACTAAAGTAATTATGGGACATTAAGCTTTTTCATTTATTCAGATCAGTAATATCAAAACTTTGTTAGTATGGCGAAATTTACAGTGAAATTTTGCTCCTATGATTTTGGTGTTCTGCATGTTTCCAGATTCTTAACAATGACAATAGATACTTCGTTGTTGTTATTATTATTATTATTATTATTATTATTATTATTATTATTATTATTATTATTATTATTATTATTATTGCGATGGTACATTCCTCCCTGGCCGAGATTCTAATCATCCTAATTGTCTTCATCCTTTCGGTATTTATTTTTTTCCATCTCCTTTCCTCTACCATTACACTGCACATCCGTTTCATTACCTGATTAAAAGGCAATGTGATAAGAGTGCCCTTTAACTTTGCGGTACACGTGGGATGAATCTTTACTTTTTCCTGCTGAACTAATATCAATTTCTTAGAGATGAATTGTAAATATATGAACCGCAACCCCTCTACTTTTCCAAGTGCATTCAACTCTACCAGCGAAGAATTATAAATAGCGATAATGTAAAACCCCTTATACGAAACACAATGTATAAATTATCATTCTACTTTCCCAAGTGCATTCAGCTTTAAACAACAACACGAACAGACTTAACTGCCTAATTAATCTGAAAGTAAGCTAATCTGAAGCAGCCTGGCCCTGTTGGAATAGTTGGGTCATCACGGGAGAGAAAAAGAGCGAGGATGCTCTGGCTTATTGGATACCGATACTCCCTCTCCCGCTCGAGAATTCCCTGTAATTGCATTCAGGAATTACTTCATCTCGAAGCAATGATATCTACGCGGGGTGTGTACGGTACTGCAAATGAATGCTTAATTTTTTTGTTTTTGTTTTATTTCGTCCACGCTCGTTTTAAAGTAGAAGCAAAGGGGCTCAAAACAAAGGACCGTGGATAAAGGAATAAACGATTATTGTAGCAAGAGCAGAATTTAAACACCAAATGGATATAAAGTTCTTTAATTTGCTCTCTTTTTTTATATGAATTATCCCAACCGTGTTAGTATTTCATGCTTGATCCTTATAATGAAAAAACTAAGGAATGTAGTGTATGTAATAAGTGTAATCTGGTTATATACAGCAGGTATTGCATCAAGGGCAATCTATAAATCCAAACAGGCTAGTCTATTAATCACAATAAACTCAATACACGGCGATGTCTCAGTAATTTGGATACGTTTGCCACTTAAACCCGTGTAATTTGGGATGGGAAATTAAACGAAGTCTGGAGAGAAAACGAATGATAGGATGTAAGTTCTTACTGCCAGTGAGACACCTTGTAGAGGCTCGTTAGTTTTAGCTTAGAGCTTGCGTTCGCTGCCCTCAGAGTCCTGAAGGAGTTTTGGTTTTCTTTAAAAGAAAACTATTGAGATGACCTTCTCTGACCGTCCGCACTTTTCTGTCCACCTGAGTCCAGATCTTAAAAACTACTGAGGCAAGAGGCTGCAAATTGTATGTGATAGCCCACCCTTCAATCATCAAACATATCAAATTGCAGCCCTCTAGCATCAGCAGTTTTCGTTTTTATTTTTTTTATTTTTTTATATATAAGGTTCAAGTTAGCCGTGGTTAAAGTTTCATGGGCTGCCGCTCATACAGCATTATACCATCACCACCGAAAAAAAAATCCATTTTCGGTGGCCTTGATTATACTCTGTACAGAAAACTTGATTGCGCCGAAGAAGCTTTCGGCGTCTTTTTTACTTTTTTTTTTTTTTTTATTTGATTTCCCATCCCGCATATCGCGGTCTTCAGTGGAAAGCCAGTCAAAAATTCTAGGTAATTAAGAATTAAGGATGTCGTTACCTTAAGTACTGTATTCACGAGAATTACTAATGAATGTGAAAATAATTCCCCTTTCCAGAATATGGATAACCATTCAAGAAACATTTAACCCTGTAACTTGTATGTCAGTGTGTCATTTGCCAAATAGAAATTATATATATATATATATATATATATATATATATATATATATATATATATATTATATATATAAGCGAATCCCACAGGAAAATGATTGTCAGAAATCCAAGCGCTTTCGTCTTTACTCAGAGATTAAACTCCTTGACAATGTCTGAGTAAAGATGAAAGCGCTTGGATTTCTGACTATCATTTCCTGTGGGATTCGCTTATTTATGAAGTCTGGTGCATCTACAGTGATTTTTTAAGCATACATATATATATATATATATATATATATATATATATATATATATATATATATATATATTTATTTATTTCTAAAGACAATAATATATGAGGCATGCGATTTTGAAGATTCAAGGCGACTTTCAAAATAAAAGCAACGGTGAGAATTATTGCGATTTCTACACATCACAAACATCAAAAAGATTTATTCTTATAAAATGTATAATTAATGAGGCGACTGGCGAAGTTTTGCGGAGAAATGGTAGAGAGGAACCTTAGACTTTTATGAAAATTGTTCTTGCAAAAGCTCGATTTCAAAAAAGTGCATATGAGAAATATCCCAGATTAAAGAACAGGTCCATCCATTGGAAACTGCTAAAATATAAAACATTGTCCAATGACATATAGCGACTGACCTGGTAGACACTCTCAGGTAGGAGGTAGTAATTTCGGCTTTAATTAAACCAACCTCACGTGAATATGACAGGCAATTCCGGACAATTCCCATTCCAGTTTTATTGGTCATTCTGAAACCGGGAAAAAATTACAGGGAAATGTTTCGAACTTCGTCGCTTCATTCGGGCGCCGCGGACGGTATACGAAATCGATACAGATATAACAAAAAGGGTCGTGACGTCACACTCTGGTCTATTGTTTCCTATAAAATGGGATAAAACTTTCTCAGGATTACAGCAACGATACTGAAAATGATTCTTTAGTACTGTTGTTACTAAAGATTAAAAAAGGACATAGAATTTAGGCCAACGGCCAAGCTCTGGGGGCCTATGAGGTCATTCAGAGCTGAAAGGAGAATTGGTAGTAAGGAGGTTTGACAGGTGAACAGGAGGAAAACGTCGCAGTTGCACTATGAAACGACTGTTAATGAGGGTGGAAAGCCAGATGGAAGAAAGAGAATATGAACTGAGGTACAGTAAAATTTCGAATATGTTTAAATATTAAAATTAAATTTATGTTTTTTTTTCAAATATTGATGATAAAATTTCTACATCAAAATCAAACTCGTCACAATTAACCTGGGATTCCACACCTGAAACTAAGCGTGAAATCTGGAAAAATCATTATGAAGCAACAACAAAAGGTAAATTATTATCATTATTATTATCATTATTATTATTATTATTATTATTATTATTATTATTATTATTCTAGAGATGAAACTATTTATATAGGAAAACCATCCCAAAGGGGCCACTGACTTGAAATTCAAGCCTCCAAGAGGAAAAAAAAAAATAGATAGAAATGCATTAAAACGATGAAATAATAGTACAGATATTTCGAAGAATAATTACGTGCAATATTCGTAGGAGTGCCATAAGAATATTAGTAGAAATAACATTAATTTGGGCAATATAAAATATATAGGTTTTCCCTATCCCATCTCTAAATCCATCTCACTTCTTATCACAATGTCGACGAGATCTCGATCTGCCCAATTCAGTATGCGTTATGCCATTAAAATGATTATTATATATATATATATATATATATATATATATATATATATATATATATATATATAATATACATTATATATATATATATATATATATATATTATCTACACATATATATATATATATATACTATATATATATATATATATATATATATATATATATATATATATATATATATATATATATAACACTATATATAAGGTTTATATATGCCATCAAAACGCAGTATAATCGTATTATTCGCGAAAAAACAAATACAATTAGAATGAAAGAATCAAAGATCCAAAAATCGAATTCTCAAAACTCATTCAGAAGTTCGGTGTTTTCGTAACGAAGGTTTTTTCTTCCCCAAGAGAAAACTTTCTCTTAAAAAAAAAAGTGAGACTTGTTTTCTTTGTCTCGTCGGGATTTTTATCCAGACCTGTAAATTAGGTTAAAGTGGATGACACTCTCCCGAGCTGGGAAGGAAAAAAAAATGGACGATGATCGGTGGGGAATAAATGGAAGTGATTTACGGGGAAAATATTCAATTTCCCTGATGATTTGTATCGAGAATCGAAGCGTTTATGGCAAGGGTTTCTTTTTTATTCGTTTATTTATTTATTTATTTATTTTTTTGCAGCCGAGGGTGGCGAAAAAGGGAATTATTGATGTTGATATTCTATCTCTGGCACGATCTTGAATGAAAGGATCTATTTTGTTTATTTATTTTATTTGATTTTGATTAATGAATTTAATAATTTTATTTATTTATTGCATTAATTTTATTCATTTATTTTATTAATTCAATGTACTTATCTAATTTATTCTACTTATTCAGTTTATCTAATTTATTTCATTTTATATATTTTTCATATATTTGACTTCTTTTATTTATTTTATCTTATTTATTCAAATAATTAATTTAAATATTTATTTATCCATCTACTTATTTTAAAGCTTAATACAGAGAAAGCAAAAGGGCATTCGTCGAAATACCATAGATCTGTGATGATTTGTATCAGAAGTGATGAAGTTACTGATTAATTTTATTTCTTTCTGGCTATTCAATATCGGAAATTGACAGGCCTCTGTGGAAGCGTTTCACCTCTGTTGTATATTTGCATTATAAAATGAAATATTTATGGGAGAATATTTTTCCTTTTACCACCATCAGAAAATGAAGGGTACTGATGGAAATATGAGTATTAGAAAATATAGGGTATTAATGGAAATATTCTATCTCATTAACTGTTCGTAATATAGAGTGAAGGGTTAATGGGAAGTTCAATATATTTTGGCAAAAGAGTATCAGAAAGTGGTGGATGTTACGGGAGAATGTTTTTGTTTTTATTCTGAAACTGGACCCTAGAAAATGGAGGCAAATCTAGAATTCGAATTCTTTTACAATTAACAGAAAATAAAGTTTTTTTTTTTTTTTGTTTTTTTTTTTTTTTTGGGGGGGGGGGATTTTGTTATATCAGTGTTTTTTCATCAGATAGTGATGGATTTGCAGGTAACTTGTTATTTAATTAACAAATATATACAGGACATTAAAGAGTGCTTAGGGAAATATTCTAAGAAGTGATTATTTGATTAACAAATGAATACAAGGTAAAAAAAAGTGCTCAGGGAAATATTCTAAGAACTGGTTATTCAATCTACAAATGCACAGAGGATACTAAATAGTGCTTAGGCAAATATTCAAGGAACTGATTATTTAATTAAAAAACTAATTCAGGATAATAAAGTGCGCTTATGGAAAAATTCTAAGAACTGTTTATTTCATTAACAAATGAATACAGGATGATAAAAAGTGCTTAAGAAAATATTCTATGAACTGGTTATTTAATCAACAAATGAACACAGGATATTAAAAAGTGCTTATGGAAATATTCTAAGAACTGGTTATTTAATTAACAAATGAATACAAGATAATGAAGAGTGCTTATGGAAAAATTCTAAGAACTGGTTATTTCATTAACAAATGAATACAGGATGATAAAGTGTGCTTAGGAAAATATTATATGAACTGGTTATTTAATTAACAAATGAACACAGGATATTAAAGTGTGCTTAGGGAAATATTCTAGGAACTGGTTATTTAATTAAATGAATACAAGATAATAAAAGGGTGCTTGGCCAAAAATTCTAAGAACTGGTTATTTGATTAACAAATGAATACAAGGTAATAAAGAGTGCTTAGGGAAATATTAAAAAAAAAATAGTTATCTAATTAGCAAATGAATACTGGATATTAAAGAGTGCTTAGGAAAAAATTCAAAGAACTGGTTATTTAATTTACAAATTAATTCAGGATAATGAAGAGTGCTCATGGAAACATTCTACGAACTGGTTACTTAATTATCAAATGAATATAGGATGATAAAGAGTCCTTAGGGAAATATTCTAGATACCAGTTATCTAATTAACAAATGAATACAAGATAATAAAGAGTGCTTAGGGAAGTATTCTATTTTCGAGAAGTCTGAATTACAAAGCGACCATTTTACGGGAAAATAGGTTAAATAGAATACTCCCAAAGCTATCTCTTAATTTTCTGGGTATCTGGTATTCACCTGTTATGCAATACTCCTTAAGGGGTTAGCATTACTTAAAAGAATACTGGAACTTCCTGTTATCTGCAAAAGAAAACAGAAAGGAAGCGAATGTATTAGGGTGTTTTTTACGAGTTGTAATCAAGTGTCTGTACTAGAAAATGTGAGCAAAAAATATTATTTGAGTAAACGCAGTGTGTGGGCGTGTCCACTACAGGAAAACATGTGAATTACGGCATCCCTGTTACAAACACGTTAAAAACATGTCTACGAGACAGTTGAAGGTTTGTTTGTTCGTATGGTGTT
This sequence comes from Macrobrachium nipponense, assembly GCF_015104395.2. NCBI lineage: Eukaryota > Metazoa > Arthropoda > Malacostraca > Decapoda > Palaemonidae > Macrobrachium > Macrobrachium nipponense. The sequence continues at coordinate 142,455,474 of NC_087201.1, forward strand.
TTTACGTTGCCTGGAACCAACGGCTTTACGTGACTTCCAAACCACGTCGAGAGTGAACTTCTATCTGCAGAAATACACATCTCTCACACCTCAATGGAATGCCCGAGAATAGAACTCGCGGCCACTGAGGTGGCAGGCCAAGACCATACCGATCACGCCACTGAGGTGCTTGACAGTTGATTGGTGAACTAACCTTTGGGAAATGATGTTTAACATTATGAAGCACTGGTTATGGTTACAATATGTCGTTGACATTTACTTAACCAACTTGTGCTGTGAGTAGGACATTACCAAAATGTACTTACGCCAATTGTAAATGAGTGTGAACGAACCTCAGACAACATAAGTATATATAAAAAAGTACTTTTTTTAAAAAGACGCTTTTATTAAAATGCCTTAAAAAGTGAAAACTAAGTTTTTTTGAGACACAAGGATATTCTTACAATTATTCATGTCAAAAAATATAACAGCGTGGGCGATAAACATGCAAGGAAATGTTACAAGAAAATATATATATTTTTGTATATCTTGATGCATTTCCTTCCATTTTTGACGCACACGCCTTTTTTTTTTTTTTTTTTTTTTTGTAGGTACGATTAATTGTAAAAAAATATCTTGGTCTGTCTCAAAAACTATTTTTTACTCTTTAGTGCACTTTAATAAAAGCGTGTTTTAAAAAATCTTTTTTGTGGTTTCTTATTTTATACTTTTTAGTTTTTACAGAAATTGTAACCGATTTATGACATACTAGGAGAAGTCACTATAGGGACACTAAAGGAGTTGCTGGCCTATCATGGATCATGTAAGGTTGTATTGTCACCGAGATTGAGTAACCGTACAAAATAAGACCATCGGACGAGGGGGTCAGGTCGAAAAACGAGTTACAAGATTTAACCAAGAAAAACAAGCAGACACGAAAGCAAGCTAAATAAAAGAGTACTTGTATACTGATCTGTAATCTCAGAAAGCACTTTCCAGTTTCGTCTTGAGCATTTTCATACTTGCTTGTCATGTTGATATCCTGGCTATATATTCCATCCTTCGACCCCTTCATACCGGCACCATTCAATCCCGGTACCGGCTTTACTGAACATACCCAATATTTTCCCCTGGGAAGTTTGAACCTCTGTTACCAAGAGGTAAGGACCGAGAAATCCACCTCTCAGTTATAGCTCTCCCCTTCGCTCAGACTCTCTTGATTGGTCCCTCAATACTCTTCGGCAAAAGATCGAGCGGACTTTGTCCCGTCAAAGAAAAAACCAAGAATTTAGGACGGATAGAATGAAACATCGATGTCTTTCCCTTATTTTTCTTGAAGGAAGTTTTAGTAATAGGTTAGAGGGGAGAGTTACAGTAAAGCGTTGTTTAAAACAATGAAAGGCGATAGCTATAAAAATTGAGCTTGCTAACGACAATGCATAAAAAGTTTGCATGCTAGAAACGAACTTGCAAAAAGCATATAAGTTATGCGTATGCAAATCACACACTCATAGTAAGAGAGAGAGAGAGAGAGAGAGAGAGAGAGAGAGAGAGAGACTAACAAGTAATTGGTATTCTGATCTTTGAATGCACCATACATGTTATACCTGCAGTTTGTTAACGAAATTATTGTAAAACTACCATTTAAAACCTCTTATGCAATTATTACGATGGCTATTTGTCTTTATTTCTTTGTGGTAACAGAACTGCTGATGGTTGCAGGTTGGAAACTAATACTTTGAATGTTTTCATCATTACAATCTAATGCAAGATCAACTTGGTTGGAAGTCAAGAACGAGAAGTTTAAATTCCCCCAAACTTAATTTTTTTTTGTTCGAAATAAGAAGAAAACTAAAAAATGCGCCAAAGTTTTTTATTTATTTATTTATTTATTTTTTTTTGTGCACTGGAGTTTTCTGTATATCGTATAATCAAGAACACCGAAAATGTTTCTGTCTTTCGGTGGTCTCGATATAATGCTGTATGAGCCGCGGCTCATTAAAATTTAAT
>NC_087201.1:142464962-142469178 GCF_015104395.2 Macrobrachium nipponense
TTCAACACTTTGCTAACAACTAAAAAGTTATAGTCTTTCTATATTCTTTTTGTAAATGGTTTAGATATCTGGGTACTGATGTGACTATCTTGACTGTCTTTGCTCTATGTTACAGCTTGAAAACCTTTAGAAATGAATATTACACGATTCCCATTATAATTAACAAATTTTCAGAAATTAATGCATAAGTTTAGTAAATAATTGCACAATATCTTCCGCAGTGACGTTTTTTTTTAAATAGTTATGATTGTTAATTAATGCAATGGCTCCTTTTATTACCATCTTCTGTACAATTTGGTAAATCCAACTACATTAACAACCACCAAACCTACCTAACGCTAAAAAAAAATCTTTGGAGTAAAGGAAATTTAATAAAAACAATAATAAAATGATTAAAATAAACAAATATGAATGAACAAACAAAACTGAAAAATAGAATAACAAATAGACCACGAATTTGTTTTGTTTTGAATTCCTTTGCTCGCAAAATGCCCTTCGTCATCATCATTGACGGATATTCAGTCTTACAAAAAATTAAAGGGAAAAGGAATATTAATTTTTGTAACCATGGTAACGGGAAGGAATTGCAACCAATTATGAACAAAACTTCTCATACGAAGAAATTTGACAGTGAGTGACTTGATACGCTTAAATTCGAAGATTAATCGTTATCTTCTTTGATTAATATTTGCTTCAACGAATTCATTCAAGGTTGCGATAAAAGATCATCGCAACTTCGTAGAAAATTAGAAGTAAAGCGGGTTAATCATTTTGTTTCATAAGCCCTCTTCAAGGCATATAAATATCTCTGCACTTGACATTGTTTAATAACATCAAAGCATCTTAAAACCAGGATGTAATACTTCCAATATGAGTTGCACTAATGTCATAGTAATTACTAAAAAAAAAAAATGCTATTTTGAAATATGTAATCCGATTTTTTCGAGGCAATCAATCTTAAAACCAAAATGTGATACTTCCAATGTGTGTTGCACACATCTTAGTAATTGAAAAAAAAATATGAATTATGTAATCAAATCAAAATACCTGCTATTTCGTAACTTGTCTTTTAACTGCTTTTAATTTCTATTTCGTAAAGGGGCTTACGATAATGAAAACTGCTATCCTAAACGACAAACTGACAGAAAAAGGTATGAATCAAACTGATGTATAAATAGAACCCGTTCTGTGCTTCTTAATATTGACAAGTTGGCTATGCTTAATGGAACAAATTAATGAGGATATCAGTTGAACCATTATAAATGAATGTTTCATAAGCAAACCAAATATATATATATATATATATAGTATAATATATATATATATATATTATATATATATATATATACTATATAATAATATTTATATATATGCATGTATGTGTGTGTGTAGGTGGGTGTGTGGTTGGGTGTGGGTGGGTGGGTGGGTGTATGTTGTGTGGGGGGGTGGTATGGGTGTGTGGGTGGATGTGTGTGTGGGTGGTGGGTGCGTGTGCGCGTGTTTATTTATAAATTTCGTTTTGAATAATATTTACTCAAAATAGTTTTTAACTAATGACCTCATCCCATTTTCTTCAAGTATATTCCACTTGTTAATGTTAGGAAGGACACCAGTACATACTATGATTAATCAATTATTTGAATATACTCCTTCTGTCCTTCGTTATATATATATATAGTATAATATATATATATATATAATATATATTATACTATAGATTAATAATATATATATATATATAATCTCAAAAAAATCACCATACGTGACTGGAAAAAATCTTCAAGTAATCAAAGTCCACAATTATGTAAAATGTGTATTAAAATACATAAAAAAAACGGGAGCTTTCGTCTACTTGATCAGTAGACCTCATCAGCCGTACTGATTTTCCTTTCAATAATTATATACAAAAAGGTTACGAAGGACAGGCAGGACTCTGGAAACGTTCTCCAAGGGAGATAACCACCAAAACAAACTCTCTTAATTATGGAATAGTTTGAAGCTGATTTAGTTAGCCGTTGTCCTGAGGACATTAAGCCTTTTCTATGGGTCAGATTTGTTGACGATATCTTTTTGTTTTATAAAACGTAGTGTTATTCAGTTTAACCGTTTTTTAGAATTTGTTAATAACTTGATGCCATCCATTAACTTTTCAGTTGAATTTGAGGTCGATAATAATTTTCCATTTCTGGACGTTCTGGTTCACCATAACCCTGTTACTTTTAACTTTACATTTAGTGTATACAGAAAAGACACCAACGCAGAAATGTACATTCATTTTTATTCATACCATAGCCAACGTACAAAGTCTAATGTAATCGTCACATGGTAACGAGAGGGCTTCGGATTTGTGATCCACAGTACATAGACAAGGAAATGAAAACATATAAGAGAGGTTTTCACGAGACTGGGATACCCAAAATATTTTATTGACCAAGCGTTACCAAGGCTAGAAAAAACTTTTTATAATTCACCGACCAGGAAATATGAATTCAAAAGTAGTCAGTGTATTCCGCTCCCTTATCAGCATAGTTTGGAAAGGATGCAACATTTATGAAAACAGAATAGGGAAAATAGGTTGGATTTAGCTTTTAGGTATAATACCTCGTTAAAATCAGAGTTGATTAGGAATACATGAAAAAGAAAGGAAAGATGACGTTGGAGTTTATGTTGGTACCGTGTAAAGATTGCAATAAGGGTTATTATGGGGAATCTGGCAGGGGATTTAGGTATAAGATTAGATGAACATAAGCGATCATGTAGGTTGGATCGAAATATAGTTCAGTTGCCAGACATACGTTAGAGTTAGGGCATGTAATTGACTGGGAAGGAGCGAGAGTAATTTACAAAGATAATAACGCAAGTAGACGCAGAGTAGTTGAAGGGGCTCTTATTAATATTTTTAAACCTGTTTTGATTTTAACAAATCATTTACCCAAGAGGATGCTTTTTTTAAATTATTTGGTTCTTAAAACTGTAAATATTAGAACAGACGTTGTTTGCACCACTCCTACTGCCCAGGTTGTCTCTCTTTCTCCTGCACAGGCATTGGAAGGAAGAACCCCCATTGCAGGTGCCGATGCAGAAGTTTTTGGACGAGGGAACAGCGAACACACAGAGGAGGTAGTTCAACCACGACGATCGGCTCGTCTTTTGGCCAGACATTTGAACGAGGGAATAACATAATTAAGAGAGTTTGTTTTGGTGGTTATCTCCCTGGGAGACGTTTCCAGAGTCCCTGCCTGTCCTTCGTAACGTTTTTGTATATAATTATTGAAAAGGAAAATCAGTACGGCTGATGAGGTCTACTGATCAAGTAGACGAAAGCTCCCGTTTTTTTATGTATTTTTAATACACATTTTACATAATGGACTTTGATTACTTGAATATATATATATATATATATATATATATATATATATATATATATGTATATGTATATATATATATATATATATATATATATATATATATATATATATTTAGATATATATATATATATATATATATATATATATATATATATATTATCATATATATATATAGATATATATATATATATATATATATATATATATATATATATATATATATATATATATATATATAAGATATTATATATATATATATATATATATATATATATATATATATATATATATATATATATATATATATATATATATATATATATATATATATATATATATATATATATATATTGTATATATATTATATATATATTATATATATATATATATATAGATATATATATATATATATATATATATATATGTATATATATGTATATATATATATATATATATATATATATATATATATTAGTATATACATATATATATATATATATATATATATATATATATATATATATATATATATATATATAAGTCATATCACATTTCCGTGATTCATATACATATATCGAGCTACAAGTCCTAATATCTAATTCGCTCTACCTCGGGAATTAATATATTTTCATATATGCTTAACCGAAGGGGAATTTTTTTCTCGATAATAGACTTGCCTGGACCAGGGCGCGAACCTATGATCCTTACAAATCCAGGAACGTCAGTGAAGCTTTATCCTACTACACCACCGCGAGAGGCTAAAAGTTCACGTCGCCTCTCACGCTCATATACCTTTCACGCGCAGGTAATTAGTTGGTTTGGAGACAGCATGAACCAACCTCGACTCC
>NC_087201.1:142469678-142482178 GCF_015104395.2 Macrobrachium nipponense
CTTAGCTGCTGCTGACCCTGTTTTCGTTCGAAGTGTTTATTATTTTTGCTTATTGCTGCTGACTCTTGCTTTGTTCAGTTGTAACAGTTCTGCGCTCCGACCCAGATATGCAATGCTCGCGATCTCTTGGGTTAAGGAATTTTTCTTGTTTAGATACGGTTTTAACAATAGCACGGATGTTTCTATATCTTTTAGTCCAATTAATGGTTCTTTGCAGTATGGTGAGCGATTGCGGGATAATGCGTCAGCTATGATAAATTGCTTTCCCAGGTAGATATCTTATCTTGGCTCCAAAGACCTGAATGATCATTTGTCACCGAGTTCCCTTTGGACTATGATTAAAGCCTTTGAAAAACTCGGTAAAGGACTCATGTTCAGTAAGGACTTTATCAGGATAGCCATAGATTATGAACTTAAAATGTACTAGTGAGTTAAAGATACCTAGCCCTTCCTTGCCTATTACTGCATTTTTACTTTCAGAGGGCTTTAGTTTACGTGAATAAAAAGCTATAGGAAAGACTGTTTATCATATTACCTGAAGTAGTTACCCCTCTTACCCTTGGTCTGAGGCGTCTGTTACAATAAAAAAAAATTCCTTATTTAAATCAGGGATTTTTAAGTAGGTGAGCTGCATTATTCCGTTTTTAAGATATCGAACGACTGTTGATGCTTTTAGACCATAATAAATCTACGCTCTTCTTCGTAAGATCTGTTAAAGGAGCTGTCATGATTGAAGAGTTACATATTTACATACGATTGTAATACCCACTACAGCGCAAAGTGCTGTAATCCCCCTTTTACGTTAATAGGTACCGGAAAGTTATGAATAGCCGACACCTTACCATGGACTACTTTAAGACCTTAACTAGACACATAAAACCTAGATAAACATGTTCGGTTTTTTAAAACTCACATTTAGATATTTTAACTCTGAGATTATTTGTCTTTGTCTCTGTAACACTAGCTCTAGTTTATGTGAATGTACTTCTAAGGTTTATTAGAAAAGATTACAAGATCATCCATATAGGCATGTAGGTATCCCCTAAAAGTCTCCAAACACTATATTGTAATTGGGGGCGCAACGTAAGCCGAGGAATACGTAAAATTGATGATGTCCCCTGAGTGTGCTGAAAACGGTGTATGAGGTACAATCACTTAGGTAATGGTATCTGGTAAAAGCCTTTTAAGTAAGTCCAAGCTGGTGAAAAATTTATTCTAACCTAACAGAGATAAGATGTCGTCGGTACATGGCACTGGAAAACTATCGGGAGTCGTTTCCATTGTTTAAGCGACAGAACTCTACGCAGATACAAGCCAAGTCGATCTTTATGGCATGACGTTTTGAGGGAAAATTATATGGGCTTATTTGATTTCCTAATGACTCCTATTACTAACATTTTTCAACTTCGTCATTTATCTCTATTTTGAAATTTCATTGGGGTTCTACCACGAAGGTACGTATATAGCTTTATGTTTGTCCTTAGACCGTATTTTGTTTTCAATGACATCCGTTTTTTTCTCCCAGAGGTCACTCGCTAGTGAGAAACTTCCTGGTATTCAGGTAAAAGATAAAAAAAACAAAAAAATTTCTGCTGAATCACCTCTGCTTGAATGACTTTACGGATATTACTTTAGATAGAGTATGAGAGATTCATCTACGACTGGTTGGGCGGGATTAAAATTAGCAACATAAAAAAATGCGATATTTATAACTTCCGTATCCACGATATGTATACGTTTGTGGATCACTAGATAACTTGTTGCTGCTAGTAACAACCGTGTCTAGGGCTTTGTTCGCGGAAATCGTTATATTTCAGAGTGTCGGGAAGGATTAAAATTTCATTTCCCAGCAACGTCTTTTACACGCACTAAGACATTCGAGGGTGCATGCTTCTCGAGATTTTGCGTGCAAACTACGACTGCGGTTGTGGGAGAATTCTGTTGGGTCATTTGAACAATGTTACGATTTATGAGACAAATGTATAGTTTTCCTTTATATAGTTATTATTTGATTAATTGTCTCTTTTTTGTCAACGGATTTAATATGTTTGAAGGTTTATAGGATTTTCCTTTGATAAAATACGCCTATTTTTTGCAGGATGTAAGATAATATTTTGTATAACCCCTAGATGGATCTTACAATTACACTAGATACAGATCAATGTTTTTTATAACTATAGAGGTATCTGTAAAAGCGCTCGCTTATCCGGACTTCTCATTAGTGAAGTTCGAACAACAGACGGTGAGTCCGTAAATACAGGATATTACGTGTACTAAAGAAATAAAACAGATACTCTAATTTTTACGGCGCGTACAGTTGGGCTTAATTCCACCACTTACTTATACTTATTGTATTAAATTACTAGAAACCTGCTCTGATTACTTGATATGGTCGTGATTCATAGGCCAAAAATCCTTTTTAATTCAGAAAAATATTGGCATAAAAATAAAAGGTATGGCATAATTGATCCAACATCACTTTTCCCCACTCTGCTAGAGTCGCTTAGTGTGTGGAATTTGCTATGCTTTGAACACTTCGGCAGATCTAACTGACCTCGACCGCTTGACTAGGTGACACAGTACCGAGTTTGCTTGTTTGATTCTGAAAGGGCTACTGTTTCTATTTCTTTTTCTGTAATAATTAGGATCCTTCTCTTTATTACCATCGGCAACGTATTGTGTGTTTTTTAGCATTATGTTGCTGGTTACGTATAAAGCAATGAATGACGAACTATAGGCACTGAGCGATTACTATTAAGACAAGTTATCTCTATTGCATTCAATATTAACTGTTTGTACTTCATTCTTTGCTAAAATTTGAAATAGTGAGGGATCCTGGTCAGCGCATTTAGCCTAATGAAAGTTTTACAGACATGTTATTCCTTGCAATCCAGCCATATTTTTAAGTTAAGCTGAGTCATTGAGGTTCGATATTTTATAATAACTCAAAAACTCAAGGCTAAAACTGCGATCGGGACTTTGCAAAGGAGCATTTATTGTCATGACCCGAAATAGTGTTACCTCTAATTTATATAGATTTGTACGGGTGTTCCACTTGTTTTTTGTGTGTTTTCTAATCACTACGGTGCTTAACGACCCTATCCATGCATCTGTATAAATACAGACTGTTTAATATGATTTCTTACGTAAGGGATTAATAATCACCCAAAATGATAAAATTAACATAGTATATGATTATGATATTTCAGTAGAACTTCTGGAAACGAGCACTCAAAGATAAAAACTCGCAGTAGCGAAATCTCAATGATGTAGATAATTTCTGTAAAAAAGTAAGATTAAGAATGTCTCGTAACTTCAGCCACAGGAATAAACGAAATTCGACCTGCAAAGGAAACACTCAAAGTTACTCCAAATGAATAAAAAATTGTACTTAGCTTGCTTTTGTGGGAAGTCACGGTGTTCCGATAACGACACACGGCCTTGGTCCTCCTTCTCTATTTAGCGGATGACCTGGTTTGGCTTCAGTTTCCCCCGTGCGCGTTGTTTCGATGATTCGAGCCCTTGAAAGATCCGATGCTGCAGACGCGTTCGGTTTGTTTCTTGAAGTGCCGGAAACGCTCACTAACGATATTTTCTTGAATGATTCTAATGAGAGACGAAGCTTGCGTTGCCGTAGGAAAAAGACACGTCGGTTTTGTTTCTTGAGGTTATTCACTAAACGATGATACTAAGTTGCTTGAAGAATCTCTGCTTTCGTCGTCGTTGAAGAGTTCTTATATGATACTTCATTATTCGATTTTCTTCGGAGAAAGTTGTAGAGTTCTCTGGGTACGCATGCCACCACTTTAGTGCTTGTGCCTTGATGATAAGGCGCCCTATGAGGTAATGTTAGACTTGCGATAATCTTACGCTAAGTCGGTTGGTATTGCACTTCCATCTTCAATGGAGTGTCTTGGGGTTTGTAGATCACTTACGAAGTCGGGCTTATCTTCTTGTTTATGACGACGATGTGTTAAACTCATGATGATTCGGTGAAGAGGTTCTTGTAGAAAACACGAAGTATAAAAATATATATTCTTAGTTTACATGGTGAAGATCAGGTATGATTGTACAAGTCTTCTAATAACGATAGCTTGATCGCTTCTGCCATGATGAATGGCTAATTCTATTCTCTCTACATGATAAAGCTTAGGTCAAGAGATACAGGTCTTCTAATGACGATAGCTAACTCTATTTCTGCCTGTCTACCATCTCTGTTACAAGTTATGAAGGAACAGACAGTAGTTCGAACATATGAACATACTACAAATGACATAGTTACATACGAACACACAATCAAATGAGACACGCTACAGATCACGTAGGCCGTTTGAATTATAGGTCGGGGTAGTTGTCTCAAGCAGGGAGCTTGGACTAATGTTATAAACAATGAATGACTACAGGTAACGGGGAGTTATCTTAGCCTACTTTATTGTATACGTCATCTTTAGCGTCTCTAGTCTGATCACATTCCTGCAAGCAATCTGGTTGACCTCTTTAGTTTTAGTCTTTTATATATATGGACCTAACATTCCATATTTTTATTATGTAAACACTTACTATATATTATATATATAATATATATATATATATATATATAGATACTATATATAAGATATATATATATATATATATATATATATATATAGATATATATATATATATATATATATATATATATATATATATATATATATAATTCTATAATATAATATATATATATATATATATATATATTAATATATATATGAATATATACTATATATATATATATATATATATATATTATATATATATCTATAAATATATATATATATATAATGAATATTACTATATATATATATATATATATATCTATATATATATATATTATGAATATATACTATATATATATATATATATTATATATATATATATATATATATATATATATATATATATAATATATATATATCTTATTAACTCCAATTTCCGGAGCAACAGCTCGAAGAACAATCCAAGGCGGGTCAGGGAAGGCACTATCCATATGCATTTTATTAAAATATATGCCGACGTTTCACAATTCCCACATAGTTGCATTTTCCAGGCTGCAAACAAGCGAACATGCCGATCAATGAACTAATAATATGTAATTCGGATTTTATTAGTTTATTGATCGCCATGTTCGCTTGTTTGCAGCCTGGAAAATGCAACTATGTGGAGTTGTGAAAAGTCGGCATATATTTTAATAAAATGCATATGGATAGTGCCTTTCCCTGACCCGCCTTGGATTATAAATAATATATATATATATATATATATATATATATATATATATATATATATATATATATATATATATATATATATATATATATATATATATATATATATATATATATATATATATATATATATATATATATATATATATATATACTATATATATATATTTACTATATATATATATATATATATATATATATATATATATATATATATCTATATATATATATATATATATATATAAACCATTATATAAGGTTATATATGCCATCAAAACGCAGTATAAACGTATTATTCGCGAAAAACAAATACAATTAGAATGAAAGAATCAAAGATCCAAAACCAAATTCTAAAAAAAAAAAAACAAAAAAAAATCATTCAGAAGTTCGGAGTTTCGTAAACGAAGGTTTTTTCTTCCCCAAGAGAAAACTTCCTCTTAAAAAAAGTGAGACTTTTTTTCTTTGTCCTCGTCGGGATTTTATCCAGACCTGTAAATTCGGTTAAGTGGATGACACTCTCCCGAGCTGGAAGGAAAAAATTGGACGATGATCGGTGGGGAATAAATGGAAGTGATTTACGGGAAAATATTCAATTTCCCTGATGATTTGTATCGAGAATCGAAGCGTTTATGGCAAGGGTTTCGTTTTTATTCTTTTATTTATTTATTTATTTATTTATTTTTTTTTTTTTTTTTTTGCAGCCGAGGGTGGCGAAAAAGGGAATTATTGATGTTGATATTCTATCTCTGGCACGATCTTGAATGAAAGGATTTATTTTGTTTATTTATTTTGATTAATCAATTTAATTATTTTTTGTTTATTTATTGCATTCATTTTATTTATTTATTTTATTAATTCAATGTACTTATCTAATTTATTCTACTTATTCAGTTCAATTTATTTCATTTATATATTTTTCATATATTTGACTTATTTTATTTATTTTATTTATTTATTTATTCAAATAATTAATTTAAATATTTATTTATCCATCTACTTATTTTAAAGCTTATTACAGAGAAAGCAAAAGGGCATTCGTCAAAATACCATAGATCTGTGATTATTTGTATCAGAAGTGATGAAGTTACTGATTAATTTTATTTCTTTCTGGCTATTCAATATCGGAAATTGACAGGCCTCTGTGGAAGCGTTTCACCTCTGTTGTATATTTGCATTATAAAAAGAAATATTTATGGGAGAATATTTTTCCTTTTACCACCATCAGAAAATGAAGGGCACTGATGGAAATATGAGTATTAGAAAATATAGGGTATTAATGGAAATATTCTATCTCATTAACTGTTCGTAATATAGAGTGAAGGGTTAATGGGAAGTTCATTATATTTTGGCAAAAGAGTATCAGAAAGTGGTGGATGTTACGGGAGAATGTTTTTGTTTTTATTCTGCAACTGGACCCTGGAAAATGGAGGCAAATCTAGAATTCGAATTCTTTTACAATTAACAGAAAATAAAGTTTTTTTTTTTTTTTGGGGGGGGGAGGCGGGAGGAGATTTTGTTATATCAGTGTTTTTTCATCAGATAGTGATGGATTTGGGGAGAACTTGTTATTTAATTAAGAAATACATACAGTATATTAAAGAGTGCTTAGGGAAATATTCTAAGAAGTGATTATTTGATTAACAAATGAATACAAGGTAAAAAAAGTGCTCAGGAAAATATTCTAAGAACTGGTTATTCAATCAACAAATGCATAGAGGATACTAAAGAGTGCTCAGGAAAATATTCAAGGAACTGATTATTTAATTAACAAACTAATTCAGGATAATAAAGAGGGCTTATGGAAAAATTCTAAGAACTGTTTATTTCATTAACAAATGAATACAGGATGATAAAAAGTGCTTAAGAAAATATTCTATGAACTGGTTATTTAATTAACAAATAAATACAGGATATTAAAAAGTGCTTATGGAAAAATTCTAAGAACTGGTTATTTCATTAACAAATGAAGACAGGATGATAAAAGAGTGCTTAGGAAAATATTATATGAACTGGTTATTTAATTAACGAATGAACACAGGATATTAAAGTGTGCTTAGGGAAATATTCTAAAAACTGGTTATTTAATTAAATGAATACAAGATAATAATGTATGCTTGGCGAAAAATTCTAAGAACTGGTTATTTAACTAACAAATGATTACAGGATGATAAAGTGTGCTTAGAGAAATATTCTAGAACTGGTTATTTGATTAACAAATGAATACAAGGTAATAAAGAGTGCTTAGGGAAATATTAAAAAAAAAACTAGTTATCTAATTAGCAAATGAATACTGGATATTAAAGTGTGCTTAGGAAAAAATTCAAAGAACTGGTTATTTAATTTACAAATTAATTCAGGATAATGAAGTGTGCTTATGGAAACATTCTACGAACTAGTTACTTAATTAACAAATGAATATAGGATGATGAAGAGTCCTTAGGGAAATATTCTAGATACTAGTTATCTAATTAACAAATGAATACAAGATAATAAAGAGTTCTTAGGGAAGTATTCTATTTTCGAGAAGTCTGAATTAAAAAGCGACCATTTTGCGGGAAAATAGTTTAAATAGAATACTCCCAAAGCTATCTCTTAATTTTCTGGGTATCTGATATTCAGCTGTAATGCAATAACCTACTCCTTAAGGGGTTAGCATTACTTAAAAGAATACTGGAACTTCCTGTTATCTGCAAAAGAAAACAGAAAGGAAGCAATGTATTTAGGGTGTTTTACGAGTTGTAATCAAGTGTCTGTACTAGAAAATGTGAGTAAAAAATATTATTTGAGTAAACGCAGTGTGTGGGCGTGTCCACTACATGAAAACATGTGAATTACGGCATCCCTGTTACAAACACGTTAAAAACATGTCTACGAGACAGTTGAAGGTTTGTTTGTTCGTATGGTGTTTTTACGTTGCCTGGAACCAACGGCTTTACGTGACTTCCAAACCACGTCGAGAGTGAACTTCTATCTGCAGAAATACACATCTCTCACACCTCAATGGAATGCCCGAGAATAGAACTCACGGCCACCGAGGTGGCAGGCCATACCGATCACGCCACTGAGGTGCTTGATAGTTGGTTGGTGAACTAACCTTTGGGAAATGATGTTTAACTTTATGAAGCACTGGTTATGGTTACAATATGTCGTTGACATTTACTTAACCAACTTGTGCTGTGTGTAGGACACATTACCAAAATGTACTTACGCCAATTGCAATTGAGTGTGGACGAACCCCAGGCAACATAGAGTATATATAAAAAAGTTTAAAAAAAAGACGCTTTTATTAAAATGCCTTAAAAAGGGAAAAATAAGTTTTTTGAGACAAGGATATTCTTACAATTATTCATGTCAAAAAATATAACAGCGTGGGCGATAAACATGGAAGGAAATGTTACAAGAAAATATATATAGTTTTGTATATCTTGATTGCATTTCCTTCCATTTTGACGCACACACTTTTTTTTGTAGGTACGATTAATTGTAAAAAAAAAAAAAAAAAAAAAAAATTTGTGGTCTGTTTCAAAAACAATATTTTTTACTCTTTAGTGCACTTTAATAAAAGCGCGTTTTAAAAAATCTTTTTTGTAGTTTCTTATTTTATACTTTTTAGTTTTGACAGAAATTGTAACCGATTTATGACATACTAGAAGTCACTGTAGGGCCACTAAAGGAGTTGCTGGCCTATAGATCATGTAAGGTTGTAATGTCACCGAGATTGAGTAACCGTACAAAATAACAAGACCATCGGACGAGGGTCAGGTCGAAAATAGAGTTACAAGATTTAACCAAGAAAAAGAAGCAGACACGAAAGCAAGCTAAATAAAAGAGTACTTGTATACTGATCTGTAATCTCAGAAAGCACTTTCCAGTTTCGTCTTTAGCATTTTCATACTTGCTTGTCATGTTGATATCCTGGCTATATATTCCATCCTTTGACCCCTTCATACCGGCAACATTCAATCCCGGTACCGGCTTTACTGAACATACCCAATATTTTCCCCCGGGAAGTTTGAACCTCTGTTACCAAGAGGCAAGGACCGAGAAATCCACCTCTCAGTTATAGCTCTCCCCTTCGCTCAGACTCTCTTGATTGGTCCCTCAATACTCTTCGGCAAAAGATCGAGCGGACTTTGTCCCGTCAAAGAAAAAACCAAGAATTTAGGACGGATAGAATGAAACATCGATGTCTTTCCCTTATTTTTCTTAAAGGAAGTTTTAGTAATAGGTTAGAGGGGAGAGTTACAGTAAAGCGTTGTTTAAAACAATGAAAGGCGATAGCTATAAAAATTGAGCTTGCTAACGACAATGCAAATAAAAGTTTGCATGCTAGAAACGAACTTGCAAAAAGCATATAAAGTTATGCGTATGCAAATGCACACACTCATAGTAAGAGAGAGAGAGAGAGAGAGAGAGAGAGAGAGAGAGAGAGAGAGAGAGAGAGAGAGACTAACAAGTAATTGGTATTCTGATCTTTGAATGCACTTTACATGTTATACCTGCAGTTTGTTAACGAAATTATTGTAGAACTAACATTACAAACCTCTTATGTAATTATTACGATGGCTGATTTTTCTTTTTACTACTTGTGGTAACGAACTGCTGATGGTTGCAAGGTTTGGAAACTAATACTTTGAATGTTTTCATCATTACAATCTAATGCAAGATCAACTTGGTTGGAAGTCAAGAACGAGAAGTTTAAATGCCCCTCAAACTTCTTTTTTTTTTTTTGTTCGAAATAAGAAGAAAACTAAAAAATGCCCCAAAGTTTTTTATTTATTTATTTTTTTTTTGTGCACTGGAGTTTTCTGTATATCGTATAATCAAGAACACCGAAAATGTTTGTGTCTTTCGGTGGTCTCGATATAATGCTGTATGAGCCGCGGCTCATTAAAATTTAATCACGGCATAATGGTGGCCTGGCCTATATCGTTGCCAGACGCACGATTATGGCTAACTTTAACCTTCAATTAAAGAAAATACTCAGGCTAGAGGGATCAATTTGGTACGTTTGACGATTGCAGAGTGGATGATCAACATACCAATTTGCAGCCCTCTAGCCTCAGTGGTTTTTGAGATGTGAGGGCGGAGAGAACAAAGTGTTGACGGACGCACAGTCCCGGAACAGTTTTTCATTCAGAAAATTAACCAGCTCGGTAACTATTAGCATTCCTCTCATTCGTAAAATCCGGCATTGCTTAATTAAAGCGCAACATGTAAACGTGACATGAAATTCCTTCTCGTGTTTCACTGGCGACTTTTTTTTTTTTTTTTTTTTGTTTTTTTTTTTTGATTTATACAACACTCCACCAAAGACGAAAAATGACTCAACGGCAAATATCATTTACATTTTGATGATAGAAACTTAGTCTCGTTTGATTAAACCGACGAAACTTTTCATTTTAATCCTTTCATTAATTACAACTGGATATTACAGCAAGTCCAAAGGTTGTCAAGTAGTTTACGAGTCTCAAACGACGCGAAATCAGTGTAGGAGTGTAATTATAACACCCCTTCCACAAGCGTATAAATTATACACGCATTACATTAGAAGCAGATTAGCATCCAGTCACACTATAGAGGCAATAACCAGGGGGCATGTAATATCTGGTGCGACGTTTACTAAACAAAATTTCTCCATGGCCACCAGCATATATTAGAATACTACTGGGAGGGATTAAGGACTGAACAGTATTGTCTAGAACGAGGTTAGTTCCTTTGGATGAATGCAATAAAAATTCTTCATACAGCTTTCTACAACCGAAACGGAGCATCAATTATCACGTGCCAATTAAAATCTGTCAAAAACATCGTGGGACAGAAGGACGTTCAGGCATTGACAGTCAGCTAACACAGCAATTCGATGTTGACAAGTAAATGGAACTGAGATACGAAAAAAAAAGTCGAGTTAAACAGGATTCGAGATATACTATCACCCACTCCCAGGGCACAATAAAATTACCAATTAAAATATTGCACAGTAAACTAACATGTGACTTTGAAAAGTTATTCAAGGTCGAAAGTATTTAGAAAAATAATGGCCTACTCCATGGGATCTGCTTACCAATTCTCAGCAAAGTTGCTGAAATTTGTTTAATGAATACTGAAACTTGTACTACATGTTAACATGTGATCTCAGAATACACTATCCATTTTTTTTCTCCAGCACTCTCTTACTCTTTATCATATTGATTTCCTTGAGATATATATATATATATATATATATATATATATATATATATATATATATATATATATATATATATATAATATTTTTTTTTTCCATTATATAATTCATCCTTCGATATTTCCTTACTGGCAACACTCAATATATTTTACCCAGTGGAACGTTTGAAGTTTTGATACTAAGATCTAAGGACCTCGCGACGGATCCTCCTCTTAGATATAGCTCTCCCCCCCCCCCCCCCCCCCACCTTCGTCTGACTCGCTTGATTGGTCCCTCAATATTCTTCAGCAAAAGTTAGAGCGGACTTTTTTTGTCCCGTCAAAGAAAAAACAAAGTATTTTGGACTGATGGAATGAAACATCAATATCCTTCCTTATTCTTTTCCTGAAAGATTTTTCGTAATAGGTTACAAAGGGGAGCGTTACAGTAAAGTGTTATTTAAAACAATGAAAGACGATGGCTATAAAAATTCAGCTTGCTAACGACAATATGTATCTTGAATTGCCCACGTTCTGATGCAAATAAAAGCTTGCTTGCATGGAAACGATCTTGCAAAACGTTAAAAATTTATGCGTATGCAAAAATAGAGAGAGAGAGAGAGAGAGAGAGAGAGAGAGAGAGAGAGAGAGAGAGAGAGGAGAGAGAGAGGGGTGGGGGTGGGGTTCCCTGATCTTAGATTTTATATATTTTTATATACATATATTTTGGTAACCAGGTTATATAAAAATAATTAATGTTTTTTGTGAAGTTAACAATATTTCATTATGGTAATAGGATTCGTTAATCGGTGGTTACATAAACTTATAGTTGACAGTTGCTGGAATACTCACAACCGTAAGGTACAAAAATGAAACTTAATAAATTATACAAACAAAACCTTCATATATATAAATAATTAACAAGTGTAGGATTAAAGGGAATATAAAAATATTGTGAAATCTGTTGTCATATAACGGAAATTAAATATTATGGAAAATAAATGTTTATTTAACGTCCCTTTAATAAACGCTGATGACACCATTGTAATTGAGGATTAGTAAGAATTATAA
>NC_087201.1:142484678-142497178 GCF_015104395.2 Macrobrachium nipponense
ATTAATTTTAGATCTTACTTTTTCCATTGCTTCGGCATAAGTTACATTATACTGGGGACACAAATTGAATACTTCTTTAACGTACGGTTAACTTTTGACAGTCTTAATGACCGGGTCTATTTTCCGAGTGGATTTTCCTCTTATTTTCCAAAACAAACATTCGTAGTGAGTATTTTTAATGCTGAATTATTTATTTGTGTTAAATGATGGTTGATTCACGATTACCTTTAAGTAGGTCTCACGGAATTAAGAGCCACTGCGAAGAATAGGAAGTGGGACGTTGAAAATGGCGCAATCAAGTTTTCTGTACAGCCGGTACAGCGTATAAGCAACGCCACCGTAAATAGACCTATTTTCCGGCGGTATCAGTACAATGCTATATGAGCCGCGGCTCATGAAATTTTTACCACGGCCCGGTGATGGCCTGTCCTGTATCGTTCCCAGACGCACGGTTATGGCTAACTTTAACCATAAATAAAATAGAAACTACTGAGGCTAGGGAGCTGTAATTTGCTATGCTTTATGCTTGGAGGGTGGATAATCAACATACCAATTTACGGCCCTCTAGATTCAGTGGTTTTTAAGATATGAGGGCGGACAGAAAATGTGCGGACAGACAGACAAAACCATCTCAATAGCTTTCTTTTATAAATAACTAAAGACCGAGCTTCGAATGCAGGAATCGATGAAAGTGATGATAATAATAATAATATTATTAATAAGTTCCAGATGCTGGAAATGGTTGACAGTTATTGATATGAATAGTATAATAAAGTAGCTAGGGATGTTAGAATGGTTGAAAATTATAAATGTATATAAAGTTGAAAAAAAAACCCAGCTGGATATGTAGTAAATATTAAATATATGTCTGAAAAAATTGCTCTTTTAACAATGAACAACACGCGCGTGCGTGCGCGCGCACACACACACACACACACACAACTAAAAATCGACAGTTTTCTTGGGTTCCCTGTTACTTATATATTTACGTACTTATGTATATCAAGGAAATATATTTCCTTTATAGTAGTCTAGTTTGTTATTGCATGCAATTGCTTGCTATCTATTTTATAAGTCACGTGAATGACTAACCTGAAAACCATTTCTTTTATTATCACAATAGGATATTGTAATCTAGCTTACACGGCTCCTCAAAGGAAACGAAGAAAAATGAGGCCGACCGGAATATTAATTAATTATCTGTTAAAATAGTTGAATCCTATTTTTTATCTCTCCCATTCCTCCTCTCTATTAACAAGTTCAATTCACCGTGCGAATGGAAAACCAAGTCTTGTAATTGAACTCGGAATCTAATGAATATTATTTGTTTCCAAATATGTTTAATCAACAGACTTCCAGCCAATAATGGAAACGATATTTCAGATTATTAATTAACCTACTCTGATTGCTCATTTCCAGATTCGGTAAAACTAACAACAAACTCTGAAGGTATTGTTGTATTTCCCTGAATGGAATTAAGCCGGATTGAGAAAGGTTTATCTCAGTTCTGTTCTTTTCTTCAATTCCAATGAAACGATGCCTTTGCTTCAGTTTATCAAGTCGAAAAATATTTTCATGTTATAACAAGTTGTTCCAGCTTAGTAGATCGAAAAACATTTCAATGCTATAACATGTTGTTTCAGTTTAGTATATCGAAAACCATTTCCATGATATAGCACTTATATTCAACATTTTGCTAACAACTAAAAAGTTATAGTCTTTCTATATTCTTTTTGTAAATGGTTTTGATATCCGGGTACTGATGTGACTATCTTGACTGTCTTTGCTCTATGTTACAGCTTGAAAAACCTTTAGAAATGAATATTACACGATTCCCATTATAATTAACAGTTTCAGAAATTAATGCATAAGTTTAGTATATAATTCGCGGAATATCTTACGCCGTGACGCTTTTTTAAAATAGTTATGATTGTTAAGAATGCAATGGCTCCTTTTATTACCATCTTCTGTACAATTTGGTAAATCCAACTACATTAACAACCACCAAACCTACCTAACGCTAAAAAAAAATCTTTGGAGTAAAGGAAATTTAATAAAAATAATAATAAAATGAATAAAATAAACAAATATATGAATAACAAAACAAAAATAGAATAATAAATAGACCACGAATTTGTTTGTTTTGAATTCCTTTGCTCGCAAAATGCCCTTCGTCATCATCATTGACGGATATTCAGTCTTACAAAAAATTAAAGTGAAAAGGAATATTAATTTTTGTAACCATGGTAACGGGAAGGAAATTGCAACCAATTATGAACAAAACTTCTCATACGAAGAAATTTGACAGTGAGTGACTTGATACGCTTAAATTCGAAGATTAATCGTTATCTTCTTTAATTAATATTTGCTTCAACGAATTCATTCAAGGTTGCGATAAAAGATCATCGCAACTTCGTAGAGAATTAGAAGTAAAGTGGGTTAATCATTTTGTTTCACAAGCCCTCTTCAAGGCATATAAATATCTCTGCACTTGACAATTGTTTAATGACATCAAAGCATCTTAAAACCAGGATGTAATACTTCCAATATGTGTTAGCACTAGTGTCATAGTAATTTCTAAAAAAAATGCTATTTGAAATATGTAATCCGATTTTTTCGAGGCAATCATCTTAAAACCAAAATGTGATACTTCCAATATGTGTTGCACTACTTTCTTAGTAATTGAAAAAAATATGAATTATGTAATCAAATCAAAATACCTGCATATTTCGTAACTTGTCTTTTAACTGCTTTTAACTTCTATTTCGTAAAGGGGCTTACGATAATGAAAACTGCTATCCTAAACGATCAAACTGACAGAAAAAGGTATGAATTTAAACTGATGTTTAAATAGAACCAGTTCTGTGCTTCTTAATATTGACAAGTTGGCTATACTTAATGGAAATTGAATGAGGATATCAGTTGAACCATTATAAGTGAATGTTTCATAAGCAAACCAAATATTGAAACCAAAATGACCATATATATATATATATATATATATATATATATATATATACTATATATATATATATATATATATATATATATAGGCATGTATGTGGGGGGTGGGTGGTGCGTGTGTGTGTGCGTGTGTTAATTTATAGATTTCATTTTGAATAATATTTACTCAAAATAGTTTAATTAATGACCATCCATTACCTTTTCTTCAAGTATATTCCACTTCTTTATGTTAGGAAAGGACACCAGTACATACTATGTTTTAATCAATTATTTGAATATACACTCCTTCTGTCCTTCATTATATATATATATGTATATATATATATATATATATATATATATATATATAATTATATATATATATATAGATATATATATATATATATATATATATATTATATATATGTATGTATGTATGTGTGTGTATGTATACGTAACTATATATATCATATATGTATATATATACTATATATGTATACTGTATGTATATATTACAGTCTAAGTCAGAATTATACAGGAATCTGCCGATGACTGTAGCGTCAGCGTTACTGTAAGCAACGAGACGCCAGCTTTAACAATTAAAGGTGTTCAAGATAAGTAAATGCGAGATCACGAACTATGTATCTCGTCGAAACACCAATCATATTCAAACAAATCAGCCCCAAACCTCTCTCTCTCTCTCTCTCTCTCTCTCTCTCTCCTCTCTCTCTCTTCTCTCTCTCTCTCTCTCTGCAAACGTTTCATTTGGGAATGCAGTTCGGGAAAGAGCGCAAAGGAACAACAAAGAGCTGGCACAAAACGAAAATTGAGCAACGGTATGTTTTGAGGCAAAAAGTAATTCCGAAAATAAAATTACTAACGATTCTCGCGTGAGTTTATTGGTATCCAATATTCCATGGTTTCCCCCCACCCACATTTTTTAATCAGATCAGCACCAGCTATTTTATCAGTGATCAGCCGGCAACAATGTATGCTTCAAAAATGCAAAGCAATTGGACGATTTCGTTATTTCGAAGCTGCTGAATTCATCATAAAACGCTGAAATTTACAGCATCCTCCAGGCAGCAGGGTTCCCCGTTACTACTACTGCTGCTGCTGCTGCTGCTGCTCGTGCATTTTAGCTGGGCTCGAGTTTCTATTTTCGCCAGTTTTGATGAGAGAGAAAGATGAGGAAAACGATTTATTTTCTGTGATGATGAAAGGAAATTGTTACAAGGACCTTTAAAATTTCGAGGAGTGCAGGAACGCTGTAGGTATTAAGTCCTGTGCGCTTGACTGCCCGCTTGCTCGTTCCTGCTTCTGTGCATACATGGTGCATAGACACATGCACACACACACTACATTATTGATATATATATATATATATATATATATATATATATATATATCTATATCTATATATATATGTGTGTGTGTGTGTGTGTTGTGTGTGTGTATGTGTCATAAACTAGATAAAATTGTGTATATATGAATTTAAGTAGCCTTTAATAAGAAATTATTTACCTACAAAATGGAATTGCATTTAATAGAAATATCTGTGGAAATATTGACTGATTTAGCTGTAAATACAGGCATTGAAAATAACTTCGATAACAATAAGTGGTAGCAATCATCATCAGGATATAAATACGAGCTGATATGAACAAATATTGTACTTAATGTGTGAGTTCTTGCAGTGTGAATTTGCACAGGACAGATTTACTCTGAGGTGTAATCGTCCCTATATAAGATTTTTTTAAGCATAAATTTGACCTAGCATATCTCTTGGGAAGATCGGAGGGATATGCCAAGAAATCGATCCGTTTATTTAAAAGCAATGCTCATCTTCGTTATGAAAGGACGGGGTAGGAGTAAAGATAAATTTACCGGTCTCGGAAGTAGCAAACACAAATAAGGACTAGAAGTGACCTTCATGATTTTATTTGAAAACCTAAGGGGAAATATCGATAGTGTACACAAAGGTACAATTTAACGGCGTTATTTGTACACGATACAGCTTCTGCCAAGTCTTTGGGAAAGAAAAGGGAACTCATATATTATCTCACCTGACAGAACCTCAAATCATTCACGTGATTGATTTTAATAAACGCAAAACTACATAAATTGTATGAAACAACACATGAGTCTTTTTTTTGTACAAAATGCACCTAAATTCAAGGGAATTGGACTCCTAAGGCCATCAGATGCATTTGTAACCAATATACAGATAAACCGAAAACAAATAAAAAAAACCAAGAGGATTCTGCATCTGTCAATCACCTGACATATCCGTAATGGACGAGCAAATGACATTACTCTCCTTTGTCTTCTCCCTCCTCCAGATTCTCACTGCTCTTTGTCTCTTATTTGGAACTAGTAAAATGCTCCTCCTGTTAGAAACCTCAGTAAAAGGAAGCGCTGCTCGATTTACATCTCCAAGTATATCCTTAGTGTTTTGAAATGTTCCATCCCTAAACTGGTAATGACACTAAACCCAACACACAAAGAAAGACATTATTTTTACGAATCTGGTAAAAGTTCATAGATTCTGCAATCCTTTTCATGACCCTTTTTTGCGTAGGTTCTAAGGTCTGTTAATTAGACAAACCGAATGGCATGACGGGTGGTAGATGTATTTCATGTGCTAATATATTTGTCATACACCAGATCCAGACATTACGAGAATATTACATTTGCATCAACGCTACATTAGATAACATTCAGTAGGATGTAAATTTTGAATCTTTTAAACCAATAAAATACAGATTAGCTTATCGAAATGTCAAACACTTATATGCTGTAAATATCATTCGTAAAAGAACAACAAACAATTAATGTAAAACAGAGTAGAAAGAAATGGAAAAGGATATGATTTACACTGTTGTGGAATGCAGGATATCAAAAGATTCTTCATGGAGAAGCCGCATAAAAAAAATGCTTCCCTTTCTTCTCACTCTGCTCTTTTGATGGCAGTTGACTGCATGAAAGAATGTCTGATTTATAATATTTGTCTATTTTTTTTATTTCTAACGTCGGAATTTTCTCAGTAATGCGTATAACAGAAGGTTATAAGTATGGGAAGAAAGTCAATCAATTTCGTTTCTGGCACGGAAGGATGATCTACTAATATTCAACATAAACAAAGGGAATTATGAGAGACAAAGATGCGAAATTATTTAATCAGTCAAGTCATCTCAGCTTGGCTGGAGTCTATTTTCACCCAGCGCTGATTAAACTCACCACGTACTGATCTGGTCTAAAACTCCATTAAAACTACTGTAGCAGCCGTTTTATGGAAACGAGGACTGTCGTATTTAAGCTATTTCTTTCATGTCACGACAGAAGCTTATCTATTAATGAGGGATGGTCCTCCCAAAATGATAAAAAACAAAAAATTACTGCCAGTTTCAGTAAAAATGGTGGGTAAGTTTCTCTGCAAAGACGACAACCGTATTGTGATATCGAATGAATTTACATTCAAACTGATGGTTACATTAGCAGCATAGATTTTATATATCATTTCATATCTCGATGAGATGGATATAAGAATACAGCCCAGGTCTTTAACGTTTTATATCCCGAAGGAAAACGAATAATATGGCCGACAGATATAGGTGACATTAAATCAGTTCTGCTCATTCAGCCCGCATCTCTAATGATGAAACTTGTCTGAAGGAGATCCTTCTCCCCAAGCATCAAAGTTATGTATCGAATCCATCCGAAGTTTACCAGAGATGAGGGTAAGAATATATGTAAAGATTAAAAAAAAAAAAAAAAATTAGAGGAAGGATATCGAAAAGATATAGAAAACAGTTTTGGTAAACGGAAGAGAAAAGAGAGAAAAAACTACGATTCCACGCAAAAGTAATTCCGAAGAGAATTACGGATGTCGTTCGTGAAACTATATCGGTTTCCTATAAGCCAGAATGTCCTGGCATTTTATTCACATTGATCAGTATTAACTATTCTATCGATAATTAATAATGAATGCGCAGTGAATGAGGATGTGAGACCGTTCTAACCTTTTGAAGAGTTTCAGGAAACTCCTTTAGTAATTCAGTACAAAAGGATAAATCCATTTTTGGGCTGTTCATGAAATGCTTTCAACTGTATTAAAATTTCATAGGCTTATAAAAAGAAACGTGCACGTTTTCTAAAAATAAGTTCTGAAGAGGATTCTTTCTCTTAGCAATCTAAGTTAACTTTGTCTACTCAAGTAAAATAATCACAAATGGGTTACAGACCGAACTAAATCAGATAAACAGATATTGCGTTTATTATCATATTTCACTTTGGTTTTTGTTTTATCAAATTTCACTTTGGTGTTCTCACACTTAGTACCCCGCCCGCCCCCTTCCTAGCAATATAAAAAGACTGCTATGATTTTGAACGTTCCAGGAAATAAATCCTATTTTGTTTGTATTTCTGACATACTCTCTATACATCACTAAAGTCTGGAAATCTCTCAGTCCCCCTCATCTCCAAAAGGGCAGGTCTATAATATATTTCGAAGGGAACCACCGCTCTTACATTACTCCTCCCGTCGGCCTCCGCATGTCAAAACAACAATCATGTACCTGACATACCCGTCATGTTGGGCATAACATCAACTTTGAAGTCGGACGTCCCAATTAGCAGTCATTTGGTAAACGTCGGAACGAGAAGTCGACATTTGATGTTCTTAGCCGTGATCAGCAGTGTTTTATTCAGAACTTAATTAAGCCGACTGCCAGTAGGCAAACAACATTGTACATTATTTTCCTTTTTTTTAATGATGTTTTGTCCAACGCTCATTTTGTGAGCGGGAGAGAGAAAAACAAGTTTGAAGCTATTCTCTCGATTTAGAAGAACAAAGTTTTTTTTTATATAATCTATTTATTTATTTATTTGTAACTGTCAACTATCATTATCGGTAATTTAACTGTTAGAAATTGATACTTTGTTTCTGAATAGTTTAGGTGCCTTTGTATAGCATGATGTCAAAGGCTTTTTTACTTCAATTTTGCAATGCAAAAAATAAATAAATGAATAAGTAAATAAATAAATAAATAAATAAATAATCTCGTCTCGATTCTTTAAGCAAAACCAACTTCCGTAAGAACTAATTAACATATTCATACTTTATATACAAAAGTTATCTCGTTCTATTCAGTTGATCATTTATTTGATTACCAACTGACTTCTTTCTTATCTCTCATATCATCTATTCTTATACGGAAGATATATATTAGCTCCCACATTTTTTAACAACCGATTTCAAATTGCTAGTCAGACTTTTGTGATCGTAATGGTCATTCGATTAGATTATCATGATCAATGTAACTAAAAAATGTGCTGTGATGGTTAGATCTCATTCTTGTTTCCTTTTCCTTGTCACTAAAAAGGGAAAATATGGATATCAAAAGGATATCATCCTAATTTCATCATATTTATGTTTGTTATCCTTCCATTTTCATAGGTTTTTATCCATTTGTTAAGTTGTCAATTTATGTTTTCCTTTTTTAATAAGTGGGATCTCTTCTCTTTGTATTTCCATTTACCTCGTCTTCTTCCTAATGTTCGCTATGTTCTTTGGAAGCTTAAATTTCAATTCAGTGGCCATGTGAGCTTTCCCCATATGGATAGGTTTCATCTGTTAAATAATAATAATTATTATAATTACCAGTTTAAATATGATTGTAATCATATTTAACAACGTTTTACGCATAAACTTATAAATCATAAAGTGGTATTTCTGAATACTCGTAAACAGCACTTATTCTTTGTAAATTATCAAATAAAAAGAGAAGCTAAACAAAAGGACCCCGTTGTATTTATCCCCCATTATCTCTTGGTAATTAATCTGTAAGATAATGAACTCAATATGAATAGCAACAATAAGAATTAATCTTTTACTCTATCATAACATCCCCGTAAAAATGTTGCAATTCGCGCGGGATAATATGTCATTAATACTCTCTCTCTCTCTCTCTCTCAGCCAATTCCAGTGGCTGAGTT
Source organism: Macrobrachium nipponense (assembly GCF_015104395.2). Classification (NCBI taxonomy): domain Eukaryota; kingdom Metazoa; phylum Arthropoda; class Malacostraca; order Decapoda; family Palaemonidae; genus Macrobrachium; species Macrobrachium nipponense. The sequence goes on from NC_087201.1 coordinate 142,493,619, forward strand.
AATGTAATGTTCTTTCAATCTCTTACAATAACAAATTCTCAAAACTAGCAAATCCTGGATAGTGAATAAGTTCGAAGGTAAAATAAAAACAAGCTGATTGGTATTGTGACTAAACGCTCTAGGGTAGGCGAAAAAGCTGGGTCTTTATACTCAGCGAGAGTTGGTTTGAAGGTGAATGATAAATATTATGGTTTTATAACTAACATGTTTAGCTTTAAAGTATTGTTGTGTTTACCGTAGTGGTAATGTGAGCAAGCACGAACTTCCACACACACACAAACACCTGTATGCATGTATACTGTATATATATATATATATATATATTATATATATATATATATATATATATATATATATATATATATATATATATATATACTTATATATATATATATAATATATATGTATGTATGTATATATATGTATATAAATTATATATATGTATATATATATATATATATCTATTATATATATATGTGTGTATGTATGTATTATGTATGTATGTATGTATGTATGTATGTATGTATGTATGTATTTTATATTTTTCTTATGATTTTTATTTACTATTTATTCTAAATATTTCCATTTCTAAAAGTTGAATATTGTTACCTCTGCTTATCAACTACAATAAGGTAATGTTATCCCGGTTATGTTTTAACATTATACCCTAAGAATGTGTCTGCCAAGTTTCATTAAGACCAGTTAACCTTCTTGAGGTAGAATGTTAACACAACCATGTGAAAAGATATCCTTACTTAATAAGCAGAGGTATTAATATTCAGCATTAACAACTGGAAATACATAAAAATAAGGAAGTATTTGAATGGTAGATAGACTACAAGTGGAGGAAAAAATCAGAAAGGGAATGTCGTAATAAAATAGAGAGAGAGAGAGAGAGAGCAACTTCCACGTCTTTATACTCCTTGATTAACCATTAACAAAGAAGTGCCATCCTCGATATGATGATCGTAATGAAATGAAGTCTGAGAGAGCAAATTCCAATTATTTATATTCCTTGATTAACATTTAGCAAAGAAGTGCCATCCTCGGTATGATGAAGCAAACCTTTGGAAAAATAAACACACTGACCGATGCAATGTTTGTTTTCACGCCTGTAATCTTGCTCTGGCTCGCATATATGAATTGCTGACACAAACATATAAAACAGGAGTGGAACATATCAGCGTGACGATCTGAAAGGACAAATGACCTGTTATCGGTTTCAGCGGAATGTGATTCCAATTCCCAAAACAACCTGCGATTCAACTCTGTCAACTGCGCGTTGTTTTAATACGAGTTTGAATGCAATGATTACCTTTACATCTACAGCAGCAAAACAGCCACTTTGCAAAAATATATATATAAATTTATCAAGTCTATTGCCCTAAAACTAATGAATTGAGAGAGAGAGAGAGAGAGAGAGAGAGAGAGAGAGAGAGAGAGAGAGAGAGAATCATACAACTAGACACGTAGCATAAACTACTTTAACGTGTCATATTTTGTAAATGTAGTTATTGCTATTCGAACGTGCCTGAGTGAATGTTACTTTCTGAAATCAATATTTGACCACATTTGTAAGGTTAACTGCATTCCATTGTCGAAATGGTAGCAGAATTCCTGAAAGACACCCACCCCAAAATAATTGATAAAACAATTCCCTTGAAATAGTTCATCTGCCGTATGCTGAAACTTCAGCAATACAAACAAGCAAAAAATGCTCCGAAGTTTCTTCGGCTCAAATGAGATTTCTGTATAGCGTATAATGCTGTATGAAACTCTCAGCCACGGACGGCGGTGGCCTGAATTGCTGGCACCTATAGCGCTGCCAGTCGTACGATCATGGCTAAATTTAACCTTAGATAAAATATAAACTTCTGAACCTAGGTGGCTGCAATTTGGTATATTTGATGATTAGAGGGAGGTTGATCAACATACAAATTTGCAGCCCTTTAGCCTCAATAGTTTGTAAGATATGAGGACAGACAGAAAAGTTCGGACGGACAGACAAATAGCCATTTCAATCGTTTTCTTCTCACTTACATATATTCACTACTTTAGCTATCATGACAATACTATCAAGATAGTGTAGCTAGCAACCTATTCTTAAGAGCCTTACGAATTTGTTCCCCAGATTTCCTGGGAAAAAGAATTTGAACTAATTCGCAAGCAACTTTCATCTTTAAAGTATCCTGACCATATAATTGAGAAAGCAATTCAAAAGCAAACGTAATTTTCTACCGACCCCCCTAAAGACAAGACCAGAGACACACCCAACAATAAAATAAAAAATTCCCCACCTGGAGACGATTAAGAGAGTACTCACACCCTTGAAAATCCAACCCTTTTGCATTTACCTACCCAAATACCTTAGCCAAATCCTGATTAACGTCCAACAAAGACATCGCCCAAAGACTCTGGGGTATATGAGATCCATGCCAGGACTGTGACCAATCTTACATCGGATTTACAGGTAAATCACTTCCCCAGAGATTAATACAACACAAACGGTCAGTTAGGTATGGACAACAGAACTCGGCTATTTTCAATCATATAAATGAACCTAACCATAGAATAAACTGGAATATGTCACGTGTAATTTTATAGCAGCACTGCCGGTACAAGAGTCAAATGATGGAATCGGCCTTAATAAAAGAGAAGCAGGTAATGAACATCTCAAAAGGGAATTGGACATCGACATCGTCGACGCAGTGTTCATTCAACCAACGCTTAAGAAGATTAAAGGAAGATTATCAGCGGGGGTGACCTAATTGGCTTACTTGTGGACGAATCTCTTGGTAAATACCACCTTTCTGTAAACTTTTCTCATTCATATACCTGAAGAGAGAGACAGCAGTCTCTGAAATATAGTACTTTTCTCTCTACATTTTTGGTGTTTTTATGGGCTCCTTTTATTAGATGGAATTCTGTTGTTACAGAACACTTTTACCAGTCATTGTCAGCCATTATGGAATTCAATCGCCTTTCCACCCACGATTCTTCACTCACTTCCAGAAGTCAAGCCAGTTTTCCGCAAGTTTGAAAAAGAACTGAACAGACTACACGGCTGAAAAACCAAAAACATTTTTGGAAGAATGCCTCAAAGAACAAGTACTTCCAAAAATGTACGGATTCGGGAGATGGACTCTGCAATCAAAACCCCTTCCCTCTTCATCACACAAGATTTTTCCTGGAAGAAAGAATCACCAATACGAGAAACGACATCTTCGTGCTAACGCAGAGTGATATATGGAACTCAATCTAATCTTCGCTCCTCACTACGGACCACGTTATACAGGTATCTGATTTCATTCTGTTCCGACATTGCTGCCTATACAATAGCGTGACTCATTCAACAGACTTTTTACGCAAGTTAAATAACCTAATAGATAATAGCGCATGAATAATCTTGAACAACAGACAAAAGTTTAAACTTTTATCCAACACCCCCCTATTATCACATAGTAAAATTTAGAAATCAACATTTAGTTTTATTTCTTATCCTTTGCCCTAATGCCAGACCGCAAAAACAACCTAGACTTCATAGTGGCTTTTGATAAATT
>NC_087201.1:142502178-142522178 GCF_015104395.2 Macrobrachium nipponense
ACCAAAAAAACAATCTTTCAAAACTTATTCCTTTTCATATTCCTACCCAGCTAATGCTTATTAGTCTGCTGTATTTTTACATTTATTAATTGAGCTTACTTTGTTAAGTTTTAATTTCTATATTTTGATACAATACGTAGGAAACTCCTTACATAGAATATTGTTTGAAAAACTAGACAGTCCAGAAAACAATGATTGTGAATCTTGATATCTCATCGAATTCATAACTTACAATAACTTTATTAAAACGACGAAGTTCATTTTTATCAAATGACTTCTATAGGTGATAGTAGGAAGTTTTTTCTTTCCTTGAACCAAGAATAACTTAATTTGCTTTACTCAAGAGTCTCCTTTTCACACTTTCTTTATTCTCTAACCACCCTCAGACAGATCATTGTGTATTCGTGTTTTCTTTATTTTCAAAGTCTAGTTGGTTATTATGTATGTAATATGGTTAGTGACACTAAATCCAAATCTCTGATTTTATATTGTAAAATTTAAATCATTTCTGGAATCAATTGAAACTGAGTAATATAGAATGAAAATAATATCTACAGGTTTTCAGATTAGCAGATATTATTATTATTCCTATCTTTTAACGAGATTACCCTTCGGATGAATCAACAGTATAGTGTGGCAAGTGAACAAACATACCTTTAGTAAAAATGAAATACTGTTGAAAACAAAACTGTACCATTCCAGCTCCATTTCAGACTATTTTACCACAAAACTAATACCAATTTAGCAATCACCACGTGCCATTCAAAACAACCATTAGTACCATTCACAAATAAAAACAATACTCTGTTAAATGTATATCACGCAGGTAATACCATTTGGGAACCCAACTAACACCATCCAAAAACACAACGGTTCGTTTCCCGCGTAACGTTATTGAAGCAACGCCTGGGACCCTTTGCGTTTTATGCTGGCGTGCGTGTGGCGCATTAGCTCAGCAACGTGATACGCCGTTTCCAGCACTGCCACAGCCGGGAACCGCATTAGCTAAGGGCGGCTTCGATTCTAAAGGATAATATGGGGTGAGGGGTGGCGATATCTTGGGTAGGAGCTTCCAATAACGACACTTAACTCCGCGTGAAGAATGGATATCCTAGAGAGAGTTGATGTAATGCATGACGCTCCGTCTGCAAATAGACGCCAGGGTTGGTAGGGGGGAACATATATAAATGTATCTGATGATTATCAGTTTATGCCTTAGTCCGTTTGAGGCGGTTCATTGATCAGTATGCATTCGCCTCTCCATTTTTCTATCAGTGCTTGGATTGATCCTAGTCCTCGAATGCGTCAATACAAAGCGATCAGTTTTCCCATCGGTAGGAAGATATTTAGTTTTCATGATACGTAAATTGATGCAAATCATGTTTGAAGAGAGAAAACTGTGTTTAAGAAATTTAACGTTTCTGCTATTAAAAGCGATGAAAAAATATGTTTATAAGAGAGAAATGGACGAATTTTGAAGCGTTACAGGGAGAAAGGAATGGGAAGAAATTTTACATTTATGTTAGTTATTAAAATAATATAACATTCTTGCTTGCAAAGTAATTAGAATGATAAAATTCGTGTTCGCAAAGAAAACGGAATGCGAGAGAAACTCAACATTTTTGCCATTAACACTATTTAAAGTTATGAAAATCATGTTTGCAGAAAGGAAGAACTCTGAATAAATTTCATTATATATATATGTATACTACTTAAATAACTAGAAAGAAAGTAGTAATCCCTTTGTTTATTTGTGTACTCATCACTTGTGTAGGTAGCTCTATCTTTCTAACTAGAAATGGTCTTCGAAACGAATATTAATTACGATATGAACACAATGGCCTACTCGCCCAAAATCCATGGCAGCTGAAACGTTTGCTCAGGTGGATACGAACGTTTCAAATGAGGTCCTTGAATATATTGCTCCACTTCTCAGCAGATCCTGATTTTGTTTGAGAGCTCTTGGAACACCTGCTGTGTTTGCTAATCTGTTTCCTCCATCTTCTAGATGGATACATTTGCCTTTAGTCAGTCTCTGTCTGTCTCTGTCTCTGTCTATATATATATATATATTATTATATTATATTATATATATATATATATATATAACTATATATTGTATTACCTTTATATATCATATATATATATATATATGTGTGTGAATAACTTGATCACGAAGTATATAAAACGTGATGCTATGTATAAATAAAGGTTTTTTTCCCACGAAGGAAAAAATGAAAAAGCGAGATAGCCGAATACTTTTTTTCGGTCCTATTCGGACCCCTTTGCTGTGCCTCAGTAAAGGGTCTGAATAGGAACGAAAGTACTCGGCTATCTCGCTTTTTAATTTTTTGGTCCTTCGTGGTAAAAAAAAACTTTATATATATATATATATATATATATATATATATATATATAAATATATATCACACACATCATATATACACAAATTACCTCTCTCTCTCTCTCTCTCTCTCTCTCTCTCTCTACTCTGTGTAAAGAGAATGTTCATCAAGACTATGCTAGATATTGTTTTATTACTATGTTACTTTTTTTGCAATGGATGGATGTTAGTGAATAAGATGGATAAGAAGTTATTATTCAAATCATAATTCTTTTGTTTATGTAAGCCTATTGTTGAACCGAAGCTTGTAAAAGCATGCAGAAGATCAATTTTAGTGACGGAAGCAAAAAAAGAAAAAGAAAAAAAAACCCTTAGCTAAATGGATAATCAAAGCGTTTTTTCTATTTTCAAAAACCACGTCAATCAGAAAAAGCCACACAAATAAATGTTGAAGCAACAGTTGATATAATCATGCTAATTACTACGGCTGTTATAAACCCATGACATATGTTCATATGCTCATTACACTTAAGTTGATTAGGCGCGCAGAGAATTATTAGTTCAAAATCGGCAGAGAAAATTAATCCCAATTCCAGGCTCAGATATTCCTGTTATGGATAGTTCATTATATGCAAAGTTTATTTGCAATTCAATGGACACCCTGGCTAGTTACAAATGATGATCATTCCGGAGCCAATCCCAGTTAAGGAAAACAGTTTATTTGTGTTTTAAATTATTGCATCGTCTTTATCGTGTAACACTGAAAATATATTTCAATATATAACATAAATTTCAAATGTATGTGTATGAGAAATATATATATATATATATATATATATATATGTATATATATATATATATATATATATATATATATATATAATATATATATATATATATATATATATAATAGTGTTGATGGAAAGGAAATTCAAAGATTTTGGTGCAGCACACACACACACACACACACACACACACATATATATATATATATAATAATATCTTATAATATATTATATATATTTATAATATATATATATAATATATATTTTCCCATCGGTATAAAATTAAAAGAACAAACAATCTTCTCCATAAAACCCCCCTTTACAGAACAAACACATCGCAGCCTTATGAGCCGCATGTGCCGCCACTTGAAGAGCAACATATGTTGCTAGACTAATGGGAGAACATATCCCGGCCTTAAATATGCTTTTCTGAAATAATACCATAAAAGAGAAACAAAATATTGCGCCTTTTAATGGTATTAGTTACGAGGTTGCTTCGTTTCCCATTCCCCTGGGGAGAGAGAGAGAGAGAGAGAGAGAGAGAGAGAGTATTCGTCTAGAGATAGAGAGAGAGATAGAGAGAGAGAGAGAGAGAGAGAATTCGTCTAGATATCAGAGAGTCGTCTACAGAGAGAGAGAGAGAGAGAGAGAGAGAGAGAGAGAATTTGTCTAGATAGGAGGATAAAAACGAGTATTCGTCACAGAGAGAGAGAGAGAGAGAGAGAGAGGTGGAGAGGAGGAGAGACGAGAGTGAGAGGGGAAGTGGAGAGAGGCGGATGCAGTGCGAGAGAGGAGAGAGAGAGACAGAATTCCTCTCGATAGAGAGAAAAAGAGTATTCGTCTACAGAGAGAGAGAGAGAGAGAGAGAGAGAGAGAGAGAGAGAGAGTATTCGTCTACAAAAAGACAGAGATGGAGTATTCGTCTAGAGAGAGAGAGGGAGAGAGAGAGAGAGAGAGAGTGAGAGAGTTCTGTAGTATTCAAGCATATACTTATCCCGCTACTTTTAAAGTACTTATAATGTGGTAACAATGAAAATGCGAGATAATAAAAACAATCTGATTTAACAAAAGCAATGGAAACAACGTACAAATAAATCATTACTTTAAATTTCGAGGAATTTATCTCGGTGAAAATGCTTACATCTTTTCTCTCTTGAAATAAAAACGGCCAATGCATAATTAATTCGAATCGCAAAGGAAAAAAAAAACTCTTCATATAAAAAAGGCATTAATTCAGTGTTCTGACTTCGTATTTAGTGATGGTTAGTGATGATTCTATGTTAAGATATTATGCTAACGTAATTTGCTTAAATAAGTATATAGGTAACGATAATAGTTGCTACTTCTATATCATACCATAGCGGGGAATGAAAAATCATATTCGTATCAGCATGGATAATGACTTAAAATAAAGTGAAATCATAACAAGAATATATAAACCAAATACAATTTACGAGGTTTATGAAGAAATACGTTTTGGAAAAGTAGTACATTCTTATTTTATATCTAATTAACAAACATTCCACATAAAAGCCGTTTGTTAAAGAGGAGCCTCTTATTACAAAAGAAACTACAGGAAATTTTGCACAAGATGTATCAGAAAAAATAGGGGAAAATATTGCTGAATAATTTTACTTCGAACACTTATGTTTAGAATAATATAATAAGGCTGATGATAAATAAGGCTGGAATAATACTAATTGTGCATATAATTAAGGTAGGACAGAAAGAAAAATATACCAAATATATCGAAATACGTATTATGAAATAAATGTCAAATAACCACAAACAAAGAGCAAATGGAAACTTCAAGAGGGAAATACTAGAATAGCAGAAGAGGTCCTTCGAGACATTGTGGGGTTAACAACCATCAAGACCAAGGCCCCCCCCCCCCCCCCCCCACCCCCCCCCCCCCCTAACCCCCCCCCCCCCCCCTCCTCTCCCATCCCCTGCCACTAGCCCTTTCAAGTCCTTAATTACACCAGAGAATTTGAGATTCCCTTTGAAAAATCCTAATTTTCAGCACCGCTCTGAGAGCAGGAATAATCTAAAAGAGATAGCTCCTTAAAAAAAATAATAAAAAAATAATAAAAAAAATCTATATTTGTGTTTCGCGATGTCTAATGTGTTTCTGTTTTTATTAATTTTCTTTCGCATTTACTCTTCGTAAAAATATCGCGCAGCCAGTATTAAAACGTAAGAGGCTTAGTTGTTTTTTTTTTCATAAATCTTTCTCAAGTCTATCGTTTCTTTTCGTTTCTGTCTAAATCTCATTCGCTTGATTCACCATCATGGAAGGAGGATTTAGACGTCAGCCTTGTTATGAAAACTGCAGGTCCAGAAATTTAATTATTGAAGGACTTAGTTGTGAAGTCGGCAACGCCCACTTGAACAGATATTCCTATATTTCACATAACACTTCACTATATTTGTTCTATTCGTCTTAGGGAAAGGTAAAAATAAAATCTATGCATTCATTTAATTTGCATTTATGTTCAACACCGATATGGTGTGTTTGCCTTGTTCAAAGACATAATCTTGTGCATGCAATTACTATCAATAAGCAAGCAAATACACGCATGCAAATAAGCACCAACCGAATTGGAAGAGTCTGTGTCTTCAACCCCCATCTTCCAGATCACCATATTATACTTAAAATGAATTCGACAAATTATTTTCGAGATTTAGGTGTTGGAAGATCTGTAAAATTATGTTCTTAACTTCATGAAAAACTAAACCTTATTTGCATACATATTGTTTCGAACAAGTTTCATGACTCGTTTTAGATTAGAAGCAATCATTTTCTGAATACCTGAAACTTGTTAAACCAGTTGGACGGTGTCAGATATTTATTACAATGTATATATATATATATATATATATATATATATATATATATATATAGTTTGTGTGGCTCTTAATACACATGTGAGCATGTACGTGTTCCAGCAAAATGTTAGAAAACACGGCTAATGCAACAAAACTCGCCTGAAATATTCCCACCGTGTGCTGTCATTCCCATGGGGACACCGAACCTCCATTGCCTTTGCTGCTGAAATATTAATCACGGCCTCATGTACAAATGTCATTCGCTCACGAGGCCTTGCATGGGCTTTTGTCTGCCGGTATTCTCTTGCACGTCTCCCCAAACCCCCACCCTCGCCCCCCACCCCCCTAGAAGTTTGTTCTGATACTTAAGAGAAGAATGATGCATAAGCAACAGAAACAAAAAATTGAGATTATTTTTGGTTATAGAAGAGAGAAGAGAGATAGGGGTGAGAGAGAGAGAGTAGGAGAGAGAGAGGCTGCTCACACACACACACACAACACACACTATAAATATATAATATTCGGACGTGTTATCGACAGCACATTCACTTCTAAATGACCTGGGCGTACATCTTTCCCCAGCCAATGCTACTGCGTCACTCACCGGCTCAGTCAGGCAACCGCCGGCTGACAGCAGGCGCATACATGTTGCGACAGGTACCTCGGGAAAGATTTTCTTTGTGGGGCCCTCTTAAACGGCCCTTGATAAAAATCAGCCTAAAGTTAAACTCTCATATTGATGTTAAATTACTTTGTAGTCATTTACGTTAATTCATGTTACAAAATTTGAATGCCGTAGGCCATCTTTGACCCTATTGGCCTTAATTCCCAAAGTGGTAGCTGCACCCTCCCCGCTATGAAGGTTCCAGGCAGGTAGGCTACCACCCCCTTCTCCGTTGACCGTTAAGTCGAAAAAGCGTAAGCCTACTGGCCCCTATTCCCAGGGTGGTTAGCCCCCTCACTACTGTAAAACAAAAGGGGGTATGAAAAAGAGGGGTTATGACCCCCTTAGAGACGGCCCTGGAATTTCAAATTTTAACTAAATCCTTCTTGGGGAGGAGGGGAGTCTATGATAAAAATTTGGTAGCCCTAGCTTCCATAGTCTGTGCGTGCATAGCGAACAAACAAACACATAAATAGACAGACAAACAGACAGAAATGGCATTCATAATTATATATATTATTATATATATATAATATATATGTATATAGGCATTAAATCTTGTTGTGGTGAAAATTATGAATCACTTTCCCCGCGAACAAGTAGTGTTCGCTAAATGGAAAAAGATAAGCAAATACAACCTGAGGTTCTTTCCAGGTACGAAAATGCTTGACAAATGCACAGGCAGAAAAATATTCTTCCATGAAAGACTGCATTAGCAACCTTTAAAAAATATCTCAATATGTTTTCGTGCGATGCGTTGGCAGGTCATTTTATAATTATTCAAGATTAATCACATTTTCTTTATAAGACTGAACATTAACATCGCCACTTTAAATTCAGATACTTATGCTGATAACTGCTGTCGATATCATTTGTCTATTAGGCCAAAGCATTGATGGAAACATACCGCGATGTACTCACTACCAAGTAAGTAAAACTGGTCAGATTCAAATAACAACCATCAGTTTACCATGAAATTAAGAATGATCAGTGGAAAGACGAATATCGTTTAGTAAATATGCGCTGCACTTTTGCCGAAAACGTTCAACCTTAACAGTATGCTCTCTCTCTCTCTCTCTCTCTCTCTCTCTCTCTCTCTCTCTCTCAAATCTCTCTCTCAATCTAAATATATATATATATATATATATATATTAATATAGATAGATAGTATATTAGATATATATATATATATATATATATATATATTATATATATAAGATAGATAGATATATAGATAATATATATATATATATATATATATATATATATAATTTGATATATATATATATATATATATATAATATTATATTATATAATATTATATCTAAAAATATATATATATATATATATATATATATATATATATATATATATATATTATAATTAGATATAATGTAAAAAAAAAAAAAAAAAAAAAATATATGTATATATATATATATATATATATTATATATATATATATATATATATATATATATATATATATATATATATGAATAACTTGATCACGAAGTATATAAAACGTGATGCTATGTATAAATAAAGGTTTTTTGCCACGAAGGAAAAAAAATGAAAAAGCGAGATAGCCAAAGTACTTTGCTATCTCGCTTTTTCATTTTTTTTCTTTCGTGGCAAAAACCTTTATATATATATATATATATATATATATATATATATATATATATATATTATATATATATATATATATATATATATATATATATATGTATAATATATATATATATATATATATATATATATATATATATATATATATATCTATATATATATATATATATATATATATATAATATATATATATATATATCTATATATATCTATATATATACTTACATCTAAAAAGTTAAGAATATTATTTTCCTTCATGTTCCACGGTAAACTGAATACATGGGTGTTTGCTATTTAAGTAATCATGGAACCGCTGTACGTGACTTTGGTTTTCAGGCATTTAAGTCACGTACAGCGGGTTCCATGATTACTTAAATAGCAAACACCATGTATTCAGTTTACCGTGGAACATGAAGCAAAATCTATATATTATATTCTTAATAATATATATATAATAATATATATATATACATATGTATAATTCTTTGTTAAATTATTGCAGGATTGTTGGGTAAAAGTCCCTGACAGTACACACAATATGAAAATCTATCAAGGTAGTTAATTAAGGTGGCAATTTCTTTCCGACAGATAACAGAAAATGTTTTTCCCTCCGCCCCTTTTCAATCTTCTGTTTTTCTTTTGAGGGATGAAACAAAAGCAATAGAAATGACAATAGCGTAATCTTCCAGTGATTGGCATCAGCCTAGCAACCTTCCCTCTAAAGGTGATGGATGAAGGGATCACTGTGGTTTTTTCTGACTTAAATCCGCGATTTTTTAAGAATATTTTCGAACGTTTTTTTTTCTTTTCATTCTATTTTTATATCAATTATAGTTTATGAGACTTTTTATTTCCGGTAACTGGTTAGGTGACAAAGAGAAAATACATCTAACTTGTGTGTGTCCAAACTTGTGTCTTCGATTATCGGATTTATTACGTAATTTTACAGAGTAATATCTCTCACTCTCTCTTCTTTGTTGAAAATGGCACATGACAGTTTTCTTCAACGTTTCCCCGAAAAGAGGATTCTCTCTCTCTCTCTCTCTCTCTCTCTCTCTCTCTCTCTCTCTCTTCGCTCTCCTCTCTCTCTCTCTCTTTAAAACATCTTAGTTAAAATGGCACATGACACCGTTTCCTTCAGCATTTACGTCTGGGACTTAAAAACGATGACTCTTCGCGAGTTTGCTCCTTGTGCAAACACGGCCAGACTGCAAAGTGCTCTTCCCTCAGTATCTAATGGAGTCAGGCAAGAGCGGGAGACGATGAAGGAAATGGATTTGAGGATGGAGGAGGAGGAGGAGGAGGAGGGGGAGGGGGAAGGGGGAGGGGGAGGGGAGGGGGAGGGGGAGGAGGGGGAAGAGGAGGAAGCAAGGAGGAGGAGGAAGGAGGAGGAAGAAACAAAGTGAGGAAAAATCAGTATCTGAGAGGGGAAACATTATCAAGTGGAGATCCTGTCTTACATTCCTCCAGCATCAACTTCAGGGGAAAATCTTTGGGTGGAACAAATTTCCACCTTTGACGTTTAGACTTAAGAATATTACAAATTATTTAAATAGCACGAAAACCCGCGAGCGTTTCAGCGATGATTGACACATGACATGAAAATAAGTCGACACTCTAGCAGTCGTTTCTGCTCATTATATTCTGTTAAGCTGATAAAAGCTGCCGGCTTTAAGAAGATTACTGGATCACGACTCGCCCCAATCAGTTTGGCACTGGTGGTAAGCACCTGAATGACGGTTGCTACTGCACTTTACCTTTGTTGCAAGTCTATCGTGAGTTTAGTCTATCACTTATTGCAGAAAGGATGAGCTTCAATTCCTCTGATCAAAGTACAGTAGTGTGGAAATCCATCGTAAGTTTTCGCTATCACTTACGGCAGACAAGATAAGCTGCAATTACTTTGATCCAAGTGGTATCGTTTTCTATAACTGAAGATCTCCTTCGTTATGGAAATGACAACCGTTACGGTCCATTACGACCGCGTCCAAACTCAATATCACAAAACATTAGCCCAAATCGTTTCACTCGTATAGGAAGCCGCACGAGTGAGGAACAACTGAAAGCATATACGCTTCAACCAGCATTTTACAGCAATACCTTTCATTCATCATGTCTGCTGATGCCGCTGAATTCGGCTTAATGGGACTGCAGTGGGAATTCCCGACTAAAAACTTCAGCCGCTCCCATTTACAAAGGCTCGGAAATAATAGCGGGTGTCGCCATGCAAAGTGCTCCGCTCACTAAAGCGTAAGATTTAAAAGCTCTTACCTTTGGAATTCCGGGGTCTCTTGATTCCAAGGATTTACCACATGCGAATGATACTTGCTTGAAAGCGAGGGAACATTATTATCATATATGATATTTGCAAAGGCTGGTCATTTATTCGTTTTTGAACTCCCTAAGCTTGTTTGGTACCTGTTTATTTTTCATATTCCTTGACTATTTATATCACATGACTGCTCTTTACTCCGTTTATGCTTTGTTTACACTATCATTTCAATGACACTTGACACTTTTGTCCTAAATACTGATACGGTGAGGTCAATAAATTTCAGCCTTTTGCATACATCCCTTTGTCAGGTTAAGCTATTTACTCGAAACAATTTCAGTTTTATTATATACTGGAAGTATATGATCATTATCTGAAAAAGCATGCTCTGTTCATCAAACATTTACTTATAAATTATTCCAAAAATTTATTGTTTTTATATTCGTGCCGCAAGCATTTTGCCCTTTTGCTGGTGTCAAGTGCTTTTATCATGAGCGCATCAACACAAACAAGATTTATATTCGCCATTTAGCTGTCGACCAAAAATGAAAATAAAACAGGGCATGGATATTCCAATGGTGGTATAGATACAAAAAACCCTGAGGATACATATCTACAAATAAGAAAGATGGAACAAATTTACATGGTAGTGAATTTAGTACACAGCATTACTGAAATAACACTATATTGTTTGAAATCATAAGGGAACGATCAAGGTCGTGATCCCAAAGTTTAAGAAAATGTAAATATAATATTACATATATTATATATAATCTATATAATATATATACTATATATATATACACACATATATATAAATATATATATACATATTGATATATATATATATATATATTCTATTGTTATTATAATATATATATTATAATATATTTATATATATGCATATATAATACAATATAATATATGTACCATATATAATATATTATATATATATTATATAATTATATATATATACTAATATACTAATATACAATTATACATATATATACATATATATTATATAATAATATATATTATATATATATATATATATATTATACTTAAATATACATATTATACATATAATATACTATAATAATAATATATATTATATAATATATATATATATATATATATACATATATACATAATATATACAACACATCAATATATAATAATATAATATATACTATAATACATATAACTACATAATATATATAATATATATATATATTATATATATATATCTATAATTATATTATATCACTACCATCTATGTAAACATATAAATATATATACATAAATATAATATATATATATGTAATATATATATATATATATTATATATATATTTTATATAATATGTTATACTCATTTAACATATATGCATACATATAAATATTAATTATATATAATATATATATATATATATATATATATATATATATACATATAATGCATAATAATATATATATTATATATTATATTTATATATATATATATACAATATAATTATGTATAATATATATTATATAAGTTATATATAAATTTATTGATATAAGTAATATATATATATATATATATATTATTATCTAATATTATATATATACATATACATACACATAAATATATATATATATATATATATATATATATACGTATATATATGTTACATATACATATATAAATATAAATATATAAATATATATATATATATATATATATATATATATATATATATATATATATATATATATATATAAATATGTGAGGTGTGTGTGTATATATACATATATATATACCTATTATACATATATATATACATATATACATATATATAGATCTATATATATATATATATATATATATCTATATATATACATAGGTACATAAGAAAAATTTTACAGAGGATGTTTTGGGTGTTTAACGACGGTACAGTCCTTTTGTTAATGAAAGATCCTAAAATGTGTCAGGTTGTTGTTGTTCCGCAAATAGTTTGGGCAGCTGGTTTGCCTCACTCTGTTTTTACTTATTTTTGTCAGTCCTACTCCTTCTTTTGTATAGGTAGGTGTTTCTAAGATTTTAGTGAAGTTTGCCTTTGAAGGTACTGTTGAATTTTAACTTTAACTTTTTACTTTACGGAGAGCTGTTGCCATTACATTTTTAATATAAATTAAATTAAATTGAGTATTAATGTTAGCAAATTTATATATTTTTAGCCTTTAAAATGCGACTTGGAATCCGGCGCGAACGTCGGCATTGAAATAAACTGTAAAAAGATGAGGATGCATTTCCCTACTACTTCCTTCGTGATATATATATATATATATATATATATATATATATATATATATATATATATATATATATATATATATATGTATATATATATATACAGGGAGAGAGATGGACAAATTAATTATATTTTGGTCCGCGAATGAAAGATGAATAAAACCACGGAAAGGGTCGGCTTTTCATATTGTATATGCCATCTTGTTGAATCAAACTTGCAAAGACAGGGTGGAAGAAACCCTATTGAATATTTAAATTCTTCAAAACATTTCAAACAAATAGTTGCGAAAACAATTCAGTTTCCAATGTTCATACAGTTTTCCCTCGCGGATTTGCAAGTGTATTTGTATATTATGTTTACATGACCTAAGTAACGAATCAATACAAAAAATCTGCGACTATTCCAATCTGTGTGTGTTTCGCATCATTGAAAGTTGAGTTACAAATAAATGCTGACTTGCTAAATTACTTCTACAAAAGTTCCTGTTTCTTAAGCAAAATTAGCTTCCCCTAATATTTAAAACTTGGTCGTCAGTTCCTACTGATAAATAAAAAAAAAAATTTGCGAATTATGACCCAAATAGGTACACCTAGATTTAGCAAAACCAAAATTACCATGTCTACTTTTGAGTTAATTTAACAAAGCATAATGAGTTAATTTAACAAAGAATGATGGCAGGAGCTCTCCAGATTGTATTCTCTGAATCTAAAACATTTCTTTGCATTACAAACCACATGATTTAAACTAGTCCCCATATTTCATTTTCAGCTCATTTAACGAAAACATTGGTCGTGGAATTCTCTGTATTTCCGAAATACCCACATTCATTATGAAGGAATTCTCTGTATATATATAGAATAACTTCCTATTCAATCCATAACATGTCCAAGAGCATCTTCATCTCACGTTTTCCCTGATTATAAGCAGTACTTAAAAGCTCAAAAGAAAACAAGTAAAAAAAGCGCAATCGAGTTTTCTGTACGAGCCGCGGCACATGAAGCTTTCAGCCATGGCCCGATGGTAGCCTGACCTACAGCGTTGCCAGACGCACTATTATTGCTAACTTAAACCTTAAATAAAATAAAACCTACTGAGGCTAGACGGCTGCAATTTGGTATGTTTGATGATTTGAGGGTGGATGATCAACATACCAATGGGCAGCCCTCTAGCCTCAGTAGTTTTTAAGATCTGATGGCGGACAGAAAAACGTGCGGACGGACAGACAAAATCACCTCAATAGTTTTCTTATACAGAATACTAAAAATAGTAATAAAAGAAAGTCCACTACATCATTTTTCGCTCAACTCCAATGAGTCTCAAGTTCTCGCAATACGTGTTTACTAATATGCTGTCTTACTCAGTGCTTAGTCCTTAGCCCTAAGGAACTCCACGGGACCTCTCTGACACTGTTGTGTTTACCCCGTAAACAGCCAAAGAAAATAGGAGGAGAGAGAGAGAGAGAGAGGGAGAGAGAGAGAGAGCGAGTGGTGTTGGGGGGGGGGGGGGGGGGGGGGGGGGGGGGGCTACATTATTCTGGAGGACGAGGTACACGCTCTCTATGAATGCGTAACGAAGTAAAGGATTTATTTCTGACGTTGATATCTGCAATTAGGACTCCGTGTTTATTTTTACTATCATTATTATTATTACTATTAGGGAGGAGGCCTTCTCTGAGGGCAGTAACATTGAATATTGTAGCTGTTTCAACGACATTTAATTTCTATAGAATCATCTCAACTCTTATTATCTTTTCTCATCAGCATGTAGCTTTTATATCAGGTTTCCTAAGGACATATAAAGATTTCAGTTGTCTTAGGTTTATTTCCTTAAACGTGTCGACAGCCCACAGGCAGTCATCTAAGGGAGCATAGAAGTAAGGGAATGAAGATACGTGGTTTACAGGTATTTATAGCAGGTTTACAAGTATTTATGAAAATCGTCCTAATTTTATCTTCATGAAATACCTGTAAACCACGTATCTTTGTTCACTTACTTGTGTCCTCTCTTAGACGACTGCCTGTGCGCTGTACCCTTTTGGGTCTTTGTAGTGTCACCAATGTACCCCCTTCACTTTGTATAATGTGGAAAACAAAGCCAACTCAGAAAAACATTCCATTCTGTATATTTGCAAGTAATGTACAGAAGGGAAGTGAGTATATAACTCCTGACATAACCAGTAATATTTTAAACAAAGAATTCCATAAAAAAAAAATTAAGACAAATTTTTCTAATTATTTACCTCTGGTACCTACTAAACTAAAAAAACAAATACGTTATTATTAAATCAGCTGCAACGGGAGTCAATGAAGAGGCTGAAACTGTTTTTCATTAACTATCCTAATTGGCTGAGGAGCAGTTTTTCCTAAAGCACATTAAAGGTCGGCATCTAACATTCATTCGAGTGCCATGGGGAGCGCGTACCCCCTGACAAACCCTTGGCATAGCCCCTTGGGTACGCGTGCCCCAAGTTGAAAACCCCTGCACTGACCGGATACACAGACAGACTGGATCAAAGACGTTGAAAACCGAAATATAAAAGTCATTTACATATCCTTCAAGTTTAACTCCCATCTGGAGAGCAAAGAAACTCCGCCCAATTTGAATGCCGGTCACCGTCAAGGGTCATTTCGCACCTGCAGGAAGGAAAATGGGCGAACTCGTCCCCCCTCCCCCCCAAAACACCGTTCGTTTCATTCCCTTTCCCCGAAACGATATGTAATGGCACAGCGGATTTTATCGTCATAGATTCAAATTTTTTTATATTTTTTTTATTTAATTTTTTGGCGACGTGAAGTTTTAATTAAGCGCGTGGTAAACAACCCGTCCTGGAAAACGTTTCGTGAATTTCGAACAACATCCGATTCGCATCTGTGTTTCCTGGGCTGTGAGGCCATTTCGCGCGTGTGTTACCCCTTTGGAAAAACTTAAGTATTTAAAAATTCACAAAAACGGATATTTTTCTCTCTTCTATTTCATTACGCATTGCAGCAGAGAACGAATCTTTATTTTTGTTAGATTTCCTACCTTCTAAATTTTCGTCAATATCGGCATTATAAGGTCAAAATTTTAATATATATCCACAAGCTGCTATAATTTCCTTTTAATATATATCCACAACTGCTATAATTTCATTTTAATTTACAGCCACTACTGCTATAATTTCATTTTAATATATATCCACAACTGCTATAATTTCATTTTATTTATAGCCACTACTGCTATAATTTCATTTTCTTATAATCCCAACTGCTATAATTTTCCATTTTTAATATATTATAAATAGATATATATAATTTTCTATAATATAATATATATATATATATATTATATATATATATATATATATATACACAACTGCTATAATTTCAAAGTGAAATCAATTTCACAACTCATCATTGTGCCACTCTCTAATTGTCTAAAACTGACGAATTTTCTCATGTTACTGAACACTGACTTTGAAAGCAGTTTTAAAGTCGATTCAGATATGCGAGTTATGACGTATTTAAATCACATATAAATACAAAGCCAAAAAAAGAGTATATATATATATATATTTCGATTAAAAAAAGCCTCAGTTAATCTGAAACCAATAGAACTATACCACCACAAAAAAAGAAAATTAATTTTACAGAGGAAAACAATCCATTACTTCCACGAACCGCAATGAAAATAATGTTGTGTTTGATATCAGAAACCGTAGGGCACAATTTATACTGAGCAGTCTATCATTAAATGATACTTATTTTGTTTTTGACGGAGATAACTCCAGAACGGCTTTTAAATACTAATTAATCCCTGAACCATCATTTCAATTATGTCCGATTAAATTTCGTGAAGGATCATAAGTTGTAAACAAAATGTCTTAATTCTTTGTATCAATAACAAAAAAAGACAAATCACTTTGCAAAGGAGGACAATTATCCTTTACATTCTTCACACAAAGCTTCCCGCATTCCATGTCGCTTTAAAGCGGGTGCTTTCTCAAATTTATATTCAAAGTAAAAAATCTGTTATCCGAATGGATTCTCATCCATTAGGTCTTTATACGTCAGGTGCTGTACATCATTCACCTATTTTCCACTGATGTATGATGTACTAACAACTGCACTGTACATCTCGAAGAGGTTACTTACTTTTCAGGAAAATATATGAAAATGGTGCAAAAGTATTTTGGGAATTAAAACATAAAAATATCACAAAAAAAGTAAATCAGCCATTATATCTATTTAAAAAAAAGCCGCAAAAAGGGGCTTTAAAATACCCTTGGAAAATGAAGCCTAAACATATTGTAACATTCCCCGGGTCGTAGACTTTGTATTTTAAGGTATAATTAACCAAGCCATTTGTGAGTACATCAACAACAACGCTGTTCTTTTTAATTTCAGCTGTATTTAGTTTTTACTTTTCAGTGCGGAGCAAACAAGAAAAAACACCCTCTAGAGGTACGATATTCATTTGTGATACAACAGAACTGTAATCACGTCGTTTTCTAAACATTTGTTTTTCGCTTCTTTGCTTATTAAAGAATTTAAGAACAATGTTTGCTGTATCTGCAGTGTATTTATCAGATTCACTTTCAGACATATGAAAATCATCCAAGTTTTTTCCTTTATGAAATATTAGTTAACTTCGTAAAAAAATCAGAAAAGCTAATGGAGAGAGAGAGAGAGAGAGAGAGAGAGAGGAGAGAGAGAGAGAGAGAGAGAGAGAGAGCTATTAATTAGTTTTTGAACATAAGTCCCTTGGACCCTTTCTATCTCAATAAATGGAGACGAGAAAAATACGCATTTTTATTAACATTAAACGACGATAAGAAAGGAAAAGGCCAGTGTTGAGGCTTACTGAATGGATGAAAAAAACCAAAAACAAATTTTAAAAGCCTTTTATTGAGATACAGAAAACTTACGACCTTAACACAAAACACCTTAATTACCCTATTTTTTTTAATGATATGGAAACTTACAGCGTTGAAGTTATACTAATGACCAAAGAACTTCGTTTCATATTACTGTAGGTTTCTCCACAACATGAGTTTTAAAAACCTTTTTAATTATATGAAAACTGCAGCGTTGAAGTTATTTTAAGGACCCAAAAATTCTGTTTCATATTACTGTAGGTTTCACCACAATCTCAATTTCAAAAACTTTTTTTTATGAAAGGGAAACTATAGTATTTTAGTTATTTTAACGACCACAGGACTTTGCTTCATATTACTGTAAGTGCAACTGGTGATACACACTATCCTTTAAAAAAAAAAAAAAAATGCTTACAGAGAGACAGTATCAAGAGGCTATGAAACGATACATGTAATATTTCCGGTGGTAATGAACATGTGTTACATCGTCTATTACCTGCCTGTTTAATATGCATGGCATGTATTCGCGCCAGTCATATAAATGCAAAATATACTACAACTCTCTCCAAACAAAGTTATATCGCTATAACTATTCCCAATCTTATTGGCACCTGAATTCGTGATACACGACTTCCTCTTCATTCATTACAGTATGTTTGGTCATTTTAGCGATTCGCTATACTGAGAACGAAACATATATCTATCTATTCAAAAATATCGATGCTTTCCTATTAAGTATATTGAATTACGGTTACTGAAGGATAGCGGCTAAAGCAGCAGATCAAGCAAAATCGATGAATAATAAAGATGATAATGATGAGAGCGATATGATGACAGCTTTCAACATTAAGATTTAGCCCGGACGACTTATTCAGATTGAAATATCATTCCTTTCGGGACACACGACAAAAGTTTCCCCTAGTGACTATATTTCATATCATATTCCCTTCGCCCACCATTCGAAATGAAAAGGGTTCGGGTCACTTTTAAGCCCGGGAGAGTTGGACGTATCCATATACTTCATCAGTACTGTTAAAAGCATCTGAATAATTACCCCCTGTTTAATGTTGCAGTATTTACCCGACCTAAGAACAGCAAGGAGAGACAGAGAGAGAGAGAGAAAAAAAAGACATAAATATAGAGGGGTGGAGGGGGAAGGGATAAGAAAGGGAGAGGTTAGTTGGAATAGTGACAGAAGGATAGAATAGCCTCTCAGAGGAAGGATGTAAGAGAGTCATAAAAGTGAGGGAAAGGGTAAAAAAAAAAAAAAGAAATGAAAAGGGGGAAGAATGAACAATGAACAACGGTAGAGCAGCTTGGGGAATTTATTTGCAAGGATATTCTAATTTTGTTCTTCCCCTTCTGTGGCAGGATTCATAACCCCTTTTGTGGAGGCGAGTTTGTTACTTTGTGTGTGTTGTGTATATATATTACATACATACATTATATATACACATATACTTCATACAAATATATACACATATAACTAATATATGTAAATAAAAATTCAATTAAATAAACGTCCGTCAACTCACTAGTTTATCTACATGGATTTCTCACGTATTAATGGTAGTTGATAAATTAAGTTAGAAACACAATCATCAATTACATATTCCGGCATTTAGTTGTTTAATAAAATTTTTGAGTTAATATTCAATTTTCTTTTTTTCAGATACACGTCTGAGATCATTTATTTTTCATGAATTAGATCTTTCACGCCGTGACGCAGTTGCCAACTTTTTTCCATTTGCCTTTTCGCTTGACTCACGAGTTATCTCGAAACCTGTAATTTAGAGAGATTAAGTAATACACTCTTGCATTCTAGTCGGGTGAGGCAGACTTATTTCTGTAGTTCGAGATTATCCGAGTTGTTGCAATGGCATTTCATTCTCACTTTCTGAGCCTCAGTGGCGTGGTTGGTTTGGTGTTTGCTTCTCACCTCGGTGGTGGCGGGTTCGATTCTCGGCCATTCCATTGAGGAGTGAGAGATGTGTATTTCTGGTGATAGAGTTCACTCTCTAAGTGATTCGGAAGTCACGTAAAGCCGTTGGTTCCGTTGCTGAATAACCACTGGTTCCATCCAACGTAAAAACACTATACAAACAAACATTCTCACTTCTATTTGTGTGTGTGTGTGAGGGGGGGGGGGCGGTGGGTGGATTGCAGTAGATTATGGAGGCGGGAGAGGGGGATGTATGACCAAATCCTGAAAGCTTGGCGCAATCATTTTATCTCTTGTTGAAATCAGAGCAACGTGATCTCTTGCAATTAAGATTAAATTTATATGTGAAAAGGGGGAAGGTTTGAGAGAGAGGTATATCTTCCTCGA
>NC_087201.1:142529678-142544678 GCF_015104395.2 Macrobrachium nipponense
TTTATAAATTTACTTACTGAAACCAAGTAACCCCAAAACATTTAATTTGTGTTTGTTTCCTTTGTCATGCTTACTTTTCCCAACGTTGTTACTTTCCCTGACTGTATACGCGTGTCACCTCCGGTTCGTTCTTGAAACTTTCCTAAAGTGGTTTAAGAAGCAACATTTTCAATTTCGCTCTTCTCTCTTCTCTATGTGACGAATGTCACTATTCCATTATATTCCCCATTTCCAGGCTACTCAATTTTCCTTTTCAGATCCTTTTTTTTTTTTTTTTTTTTTTCCTATCCATGCTTTTCGAGGAAGATATACCTCTCTCTCAAACCTCCCCCTTTTCACATATAAATTTGATCTTAATTGCAAGAGATCGCGTTGCTCTGATTTCAACAAGAGATAAAATGATTGCGTCAAGTTTTCAGGATTAGGTCATACATCCCCCTCTCCCGCCTCCATAATCTACTTCAACTCCCCCCTCCCCCCCCCCCCCCCCCCCCCCCCCCCACCCCCCCCCCCCCCCCCCCCCCCCCCCCCCCCGCCCCCCCAACACACACACAAATAGAAGTGAGAATGAAATGCCATTGCAATAACTCTGATAATCTCGAACTACAGAAATAGGTCTGCCTCACCCGACGAGAATGCAAGAGTGAATTACCTAATCGCTCTAAATTACAGGTTTCGAGATAACTCGTGAGTCAAGCGAAAAGGCAAATGGAAAAAAGTTGGCAACTGGGTCACGGCGTGAAAGATCTAATTCATGAAAAATAAATGATCTCAGGCGTGGATCTGAAAAAAAGAAAACTGAATATAAGAAATGAATAGTCGAACCTGATTGCAAAGTGGTGTAATCAGTGTGATTTTATCTTTTATTTTAAGGTAATTTATTTCATTAAATGTGAATAACCAAAACGCTACGGTAAAAGAAAACTATTGGGATGAATTTTTGTCTTTCTGTCCGGCCACAGATCTTGAAAACTACTGAGGCTAGAGGGCTGCAAATTGTAATGTTGATCATCCACCTTCTAATCATTATAAATACTAAATTACACCCCTCTAGCTTCAGTATTGTTTATTTTATCTAAGATTACAGTTAGGCATGATCGTGGCTGAAGTTTCATAGCATTAAACGCTGTAGAGAAAACTCGACTGCGCCGAGAAAAAAAAAATCGGCGTATTTTTTGCTTGTTATTTTGGTCATTGAAGTTTCATAATAAAAAAAAGGAAGAGTTTAAATAATCATCAAATATCCTACTGAAGTATTACTACAACCAAACTATAATAAAAAGTCATTCAAAATACAATTTACTTTCAAGAAACGAACGAATATTTTTTTTTCATTTGTATGAAAGCAACGGAAGTGAATCGCAATCAATACTTTTTATTTACTCTAAAATCGATCTTGCTCAGAAGGTTCACAAGGTCCCATCCACAGACTCCCACCGAAATTACTACCAAAAGTTTTCTACTTTCTACGGGGAAGCTTCGAAGTTTATCGATAATATTTCCATAATACGACGTAAACGTCTCTTCACAAAGTCCAGGAGAATTAGGATGAGAGGATATCGTTTTGCATACATGCTCGTCTGATACGCCTAAATACGCACACCCGATTACCCTCAACGATTTCCAGAATACATGGAAAAGTAATAGACAGGATGAGGAGAGAAATTAAGGGATCTTCCCTAGATAATATTTCTTTGGGGTTATTATCTTTATGATGTTTAAAGTCTTTTGTTTATGCTTTTACGGTCATCACCAAGTCTTGTACCAATCACACCGCAAAAGCGGACCTTTGGGGTCCGCTAGGAAAGATCCAAATTAAGTAAGGATTTGATATAAATCCACTAAGGAAATGGAAATGTAACTACAGCAAGTTAAACAAGAAGCTCAATTGTCGAAGTAAAGGAGTGGCAGGCATTGAGCTGATTTCATCTCGTAGTAAGAAATTCTCAGGTGGGTGATGGACAATGATCATACCAAGGTCTAGTATAGACTTTGGGTCATACCTCGTCGAGACGATGCTATTTTTTTTTTCTTTCATCAATGGCATACATTTTAACGCAACCATGAACGCTTACTCCAGAAGTTTTTACTCTCTCTCTCTCTCTCTCTCTCTCTCTCTCTCTCTCTCTCTCTCTCTCTGCTGCAACCCACAAAGGTAAAATTAACAACCATGTTCCCCACTCTCTGCAATGGTCAACAGAAGCGAATTGGAGTTTTTGGAAATGCCCATTTTTCCCTCCTCGTCACGTTCAAGAGTCGAGCATTGGTTTGTCCTGTTAGAGTGTGTTTGTGTGTGTGTATGTGTGTGTGTGTGTTATAGAGAGAGAGAGAGAGAGAGAGAGAGAGAGAGAGAGAGAGAGAGAGAGAGAGAGAGAGAGATAAAATGTGACGGATACTGACGTAGGGAGTACTTTTATCGATCGGAAACTAAAAAAGTGAGGGGCTATAAACATTGGTTGTCCAATCAGTGTGCATAAGAGAGAGAGAGAGAGAGAGAGAGAGAGAGAGAGAGAGACTACATATGGCTATCTCTTGTCGATCGGAATCTAAAAAGTTATGGCCTATTTGCAAGAGTGAAAATTAAAACTTTTATCAGAAAATTTTATTTTGCATGAGAGTAATTTACAGTTGTACACATCTGAGAAATCGAGCTTAGATACATGTGCAAAATATTTGTACAAGTAGGTACATATCCTTTAAACGGCCGTATTCAAGGGCATATGTGCGAGATGTTATTTTGCATCACGAGAAACAATATTGTAAAATATAAAAAGAAATGGAATGGTTTATAAAAACCCGAACGATTTCCAAAATTGGAAAAAATTTTACCAAGGCCCAGGTGATACTATCTATTGAAACGAACAATGAAAGTTCCAACTTTGATGTGTTTTTAAGAATAAGAGTCATGCAATTGATAACGAGAGAGAGAGAGAGAGAGAGAGAGAGAGGAAAGCAAATATAAGGTTCAATACAATACAACCCTTACTACCCTGATTTCTTCAAGCATTTGTTCATTATATTTCACAGAATAGAAATCAGTGTTTACAGAAATAATAACAATAGTGTCTCCCATTCTCCCAAGAAGATATCCCTTTTATTTGCTCATTTTCTTTTTTCTTTTTATTTTTGTCTTTTATTTTCGCTCTTCCTTACCCTCCCTGCTTTTATAAAACGGACAAAACACCCGTGCAAAAACACCTGTATAATTCTCAGTCCCTTTTCACACACAGAATTCCTCTAAGTTTTTTTTTACGCAATAGGGGGAGTTTTAATTTAAATAATCGCTCTTTGGAAAATGGATTTCATTACATCCTTCCTCGCTTTACTTATCACATTAATGTTGTTTTATTTCAACTACTTATTTTCCTTATGTTTGCGTTTGCTTTTCACACACATGATGTTCCATTAAATACGGAAGGTTGTTTTGAAACCTTTAAATTTTCGTTTCTTTTATATTTCTTTGCTCACGTAATTCGCTCTCTCCCCACACCTTCCTTCCTTTCTGTCAGTATTTATTCAAATTCTTCCTTTCTTTCATATACCTTACCTCACAGTTTCATTTTGCGCTCTCTCTCTCTCTCTCTCTCTCTCTCTCTCTCTCTCTCTCTCCCCCACTTTCTTTTGTCCATCTCTATTTAAACACTTATTTTCTTTCATATTCCGCTGCTCACATTTTCATTTAGCTCTCTCTCTATCTCGCGCTCTCGCTCTCTCTCTCTCTCTCCTCCTCTCTCTCTCTCCCTCTCTCCTTCCTTTCTGTCAGTATTTATTCAAATTCTTCCTTTCTTTCATATACCATAGCTCAGTTTCATTTTGCTCTCTCTCTCTCTCTCTCTCTCTTCCTTTATGTCAGTATTCATTCAAATTCTTCCTTTCTTTCATATACCTTAGCTCACAGTTTCATTTTGCTCCCTCTCTCTCTCTCTCTCTCTCTCTGTCCTACGTTGAGTGATGTTTGTAAACATAATTATTAAGTAACCTTTTTATTAGAATTTAATCGTCTTACCTGGTACGATCACTTACAAAATATTTTGAAGCTTTCAGCCTCAGAAAAGCTTCATTTGGAAACTAATTTTCCTTTATATTTCTCCGACATTTCGCGAAGAAATACGAGAGCCCAAGAATATAGGAAAAAGGTCGCAGGAACTATTATTATTATTATTATTATTATTATTATTATTATTATTATTATTATTAGAGAAACACATCCACAGTACATATATTTCAAGACATTTCTGTACATAGAGCTTTCTGGAATGTGGTCGATTCAGAGATTGAGAAGGGGAATCGACCAGATTTCCGAAAGCTGTCTGTGGATTTATTGCTCCATTCCAGGACTTATACTACTACTATACTACTACTAACTACTACCTACTATTATTATTATTATTATTATTATTATTCATTATTATTATTATTATTATCATTATCATTATCATTATCATTATCATTATCATTATCATTATCATTGTCATTATCATTATCATTATAAGAAAGTAATCCAAAGGTACATGTCTATACTTCCAAGTTTGACAAAAATAATAAAGCATGCAGATAGAGGTAAAGTGTAAAATTGATTACATTTAGAATTCATAACATATCATCATCATCATTATTATTGCCTCTAGCTAATGCCACTAACAAATAACCAAAGGCTGCTCTTAAAATCAATGTAATAGTATATTACGGCCAAAAAGGTGATTCAGTTTACAGTATTCATATGATTGAAATTGGTATAGTTTCGGCTTTGATTTTGAGTCAACATTTATGACAATGTATCATCTTCTTTGTAAGATGTGTTACAGATGAGACAAGGGATATTATATACACAAATGTGCTTTTTTTTAACATTAGCTGTAGCTTCTTCGGCGGTATTGCGATCACTGAAATCAAAAGGGTTGGTTTGTCCTAAGACCTGTCAATACTCTTGTTTTCAACGATCACAATACTATTGAAAATACTTTGACTAATGTTCAACAATAATAAATCCCAAAGACTTCCATGTATTTAAAATCCCCTGTATCGATTGCGACAAATCTTACAGTATAGAATTAAAAAGTAAAACTGTCTCACTGGACGATAAAGCTTAAAAGATCAGTTCAATGTGAACACTTAAATTCTACTATATTCAATCATATAAGTAATTTGAATCGTCGTGTCGACTGAAATATGCCACACATTATAAGAATAGCTTTAGCTGCAAATGACAGAAGGAGCCTTAAATAAAAACTATGAATATCTCCAAAATGTCTTGACATTCAGACACCACCGACAAACATACTCCTGCAACAATCAATCAAGACGTATAAACGAAAAAATCTTGGGTCAGCAATCACCTAACTTTTTCTATCGTGCTGACTAGATGAATATTAGACTTTCGAATGTTTAATTTCTTACGAAATTTGTTCAGTGAAAAATAAATGCTAACTATATACTCCCATGCTACAAACCACAAAATAAAATAACTTTCGCAGTTCCTGAATTACTACGATTTACTACATATAATCGTATCTCAATTTCAGCGTTGCAACAGGCATATGGGGAGAGCGAAAGGTGGGAGGGAGAGAGGATTGCCCATGGGGTTGGCCCTCAGGAGTCAATTTTGGACAGGAGCGAGTCATAAGGCCAGAAAAAGAAAAATGCAGTTTTCCCTTTTGTAAAACAGAATAATGCATTGAGTTTGACACCTCTCTCTCTCTCTCTCTCTCTCTCTCTCTCTCTCTCTCTCTCTCTCTCTCTCGTGGAATGTGGCTTCCACTGGAGGGAGTTAGTTTCTGACAGCCTGTCTATGAATTGATAGCATCGATTCCAATATGATGATTATTTCGCAACCTACTCTTATCAGCGCACCAATGAAAATCCTCGTATCGATTGACTGAATTTTAGATATGCATTGGGGTGACGGTAAAACTAGTCACCAGCGGTACCTTATCCGTTTAGTTTAGTAAATCAAATCCACTGCAAGTTTAAATCGTTCCTTCAAAAAAATGCGACATATTCCAGCCGATAAAGTGAATCAAATTACAACATTCATTTGGTTCAAATAGGCATAGTTTTGGTTTCGTATCAGAGTCAACATTTGTGACAATGTATGATACTCTCTGCTAAATTTGTGCCAAACACTATGCTTAATACAAACAATTATGTAAAGGTAAAAAAGAAGTTAGGTCACAATTTATCTATATTAAATTTAATTCCGAAGTAGTAATGTTCCACTGTAACTGACTGACCTTAAAGAATAGACATGCGTTTTGTGTAATAATAATTATGAAATAGTATATAACGAAATGAACTAAAAAAAACATTTGACTACGAAGATGCAATGAGCGCTGTGAGACGGGAATGGCTGGCAAAAGTGAACTTAAAATGTGAGTATGATTTACAAGTACTTTATTATGCCGTAATGAACAATGAGTAACTACGTAAGCGAAGGCATTAACATTCTAATATCTGTCAAAGATTGGCTCGCCAACATACTTAAGAGGAAGTACTTGAGAAAATCATTATGCACTACATTCACATCTTGTTTCATACTTAGCGCTTGTTATGATACTAACATTATAATCCTTTTCATACATTTGAATGAGATTTCTTTTATTAAGCAAGAAACATACCTACGCTGAGTCTTATCAATTACAT
The DNA here is from genome assembly GCF_015104395.2 of Macrobrachium nipponense. Classification (NCBI taxonomy): domain Eukaryota; kingdom Metazoa; phylum Arthropoda; class Malacostraca; order Decapoda; family Palaemonidae; genus Macrobrachium; species Macrobrachium nipponense. The sequence continues at coordinate 142,536,318 of NC_087201.1, forward strand.
CTCATAAAATAGGGAACAATTGTTAAAGCTCTTAGTTAAAATAAGGTCTGTTGGTTCCATGTGATTTGTTACCCTTGACGAATTATTACAGACACTCTTCTGACAAGAAAATCCAGTCATTCCAAACGAACCACTTCTAGCTGGGCCTGGAAAGCCACGCGTCAAGCAATGAGGCGGCTTTCCAGCAGGGTGGAGCAGGGCAGCTTTCCAGTAGGGCGGCTTTCCACAATGGCGGCTTTCCAGCAGAACAGCTACACAACAAGGTAACTTTCCAGCAGGGCGGCGTTGTACCACGGCGGCTTTCCAACACGGTGGCCTTCCAGCAGGGAGTCTTTCCAGCAGCCGCTGGAAGCCCCCATCAAGCAAAAGGAGTGGGATACCCGGTTCAGCAATTAAAGCCATCGTGGAGGAGGCGTTGGGGGACGGATTGTGTCTGAAGCTGATGTATATCCCTGGCATCCTCTGTTCGTCTTGATTACGACATTTTCCGAGGGTCGGGGCTGTAACTCACGTGCCTCTCTTCTTCTGCTTCCTTCCTTTCTTCCTTCCTTCAGGTTGTGGAGGAGGGTATTAAGGAGTGAAAACCACCAAAAGGAAAGGAAGAGGCGGGAGACGGGGAGTGTGTGTGTGTGTGTGTGGTGGGGGGTGGGGGTGGGGGGGGGGGGGGGGGAGGGGGGTGGGGGCAAATTTAGGCCGAAGTGGACCGCGATGGCTGCTAATCTCGTGTCATTGTTGCGTGATGGAATCCGTCGTTCTTCGCCGACGCGTGGCCTTAATTTTCTTATTCTTTTCACGCTTTGCGTTCATCTATTTCTTTTTATTTGTATGGGAATTATTTGTAATTTCCCTTTCCTTTTTAGTCTTTTGCCTTTGGGTATTTAAGTATTTGGAAAATAGTTTTACAAATTATTTAAAAATTTCAAAAAGTTCTAAATGAACAATTGTTCACGGTTCAGTCAAATTTTAACTTTACCATTTAAAACAAATAGAAGAAAATCTACATCCTACAAGATCCGGTCAACGATAATGCCACTATAATTATTTCTTTTAACATTTACTTGTCCGACTTCTATTTACACTCTTCTGACACAATAATAATAATTAATAATAATAATAATAATAATAATAATAATAATAATAATAATAATAATAATAATAATAATAATAATATAATAGATGAGACAGGATACAAATACCTGGGAATAATGAAGGAGGTGATATAAAACACCAAGAGATGAAGGACACGATCAGGAAAGAAAAATATATGCAGAGACTCAAGGCGATACTCAAGTCAAAAACTCAACGCCGGAAATATGATAAAAGCCATAAACATATGGGCAGTGCCAGTAATCAGATACAGCGCAGGAATAGTGGAATGGACGAAGGCAGAACTCCGCAGCATAGATCAGAAAACCGGAAACATATGACAATACACAAAGCACTACACCAAGAGCAAATACGGACAGACTATACATAACACGAAAGGAAGGAGGGAGAGGACTACTAAATATAGAGGACTGCGTCAACATCGAGAACAGAGCATTGGGGCAATATCTGAAAACCAGTGAAGACGAGTGGCTAAAGAGTGCATGGGAAGAAGGACTAATAAAAGTAGACGAAGACCCAGAAATATACAGAGACAGGAGAATGACAGACAGAACAGAGGACTGGCACAACAAACCAATGCACGGACAATACATGAGCCAGACTAAAGAACTAGCCAGCGATGACACATGGGCAATGGCTACAGAGGGGAGAGCTAAAAGAAGGAAACTGAAGGAATGATAAACAGCGGCACAAGATCAGGCCCTAAGAACCAGATATGTTCAAAGAGCGATAGATGGAAATAACATCTCTCCATATGTAGGAAGTGCAATACGAAAAATGAAACCATAAACCACATAGCAAGCGAATGCCCGGCACTTGCACAAAACCAGTACAAAAAGAGACATGATTCAGTGGCAAAAGCCCTCCACTGGAGCCAGTGCAAGAAACATCAGCTACCTTGCAGTAATAAGTGGTACGAGCACCAACCTGAGGGTGAGTGATAGAAACGATCAGGCAAAGATCCTCTGGGACTATGGTATCAGAACAGATAGGTGATACGTGCAAACAGACCAGACGTGACGTTGATTGACAAAGTCAAGAAGAAAGTTTCACTCATTGATGTCGCAATACCATGGGACACCAGAGTTGAAGAGAAAGAGAGGGAAAAAATGGATAAGTATCAAGATCTGAAAATAGAAATAAGAAGGATATGGGATATGCCAGTGGAAATCGTACCCATAATCATAGGAGCACTAGGCACGATCCCAAGAACCCTGAAAAGGAATCTAGAAAAACTATTGGCTGAAGTAGCTCCGGGCCTCATGCAGAAGAGTGTGATCTAGAAACGGCACACATGGTAAGAAAAGTGATGGACTCCTAAGGAGGCAGGATGCAACCGGAACCCCACACTATAAATACCACCCAGTCGAATTGGAGAGACTGTGATAGAGCAAAAAAAAAAAAAAAAAATAATAATAATAATAATAATAATAATAATAATAATTATTATTATTATTATTATTTGAAGGTAGGAGACCCTCTCTCAAACATGTTTTGTTAAAGATGATGGCAGCATCAGTGGAATTGATTTTATATATGGTCTTTTCAATTCTTCTTATTATTCTCTTCTCATCAGGGCTGATATTTGCTAATAGCTGGCCGATGTTCATATCTCGGTGAAAGAAATGTTTTCTAAAAATAATAATTTATTGATATGATAACAAAAGGGTGGTTAACAAATCTTAGTCTAAGGGTTGTAACGGAATTCCAACGTTTCCAACCGTATCATCGGTTCATTTTCAAGGAAAGGTGAGCTTGAACTGATTGAAATGGGTTGTTGTTGTTGTTTAAGATTAAGCTGGCTTTATGCCAGCACGAGCTCTTGCTCATAGAGCAGCCCGTAGGTCATTTGAATTTTGGATGTGGAAAGTGATTTTTTTAAGGATATGAGGTGAGCCTTTATTTATGATTCTATGGGTTGTGCAGGTGAAATGGTATGATTTGAAAAGGAAAGGAAAGGTGAACAGCAAGGTTACAAACCCCTTTAAACCCTAAGGTACCCATTAGTAGGAGATAAAGATCGATAGTAGCGAGTCCTGGCGAGTCAGAGATAGCCAGTAAGGAAATCGAAAAATTTATAGTCGTAGAAAAACGGAAAAAAAAGCACAAAACTCTATGGAGTTCAATTACCATATTTCACTTTACGTTAATGGAAAGAGAAAAAGGAAATCGCCGATCGATAGCAATAGAGATTCGACGAGAGAAAAAAAAACGAAATATATAAGTTTTAGAGAAAGCAAAACAAAAGTAAACAAGCAGCTTAAGCGGTAGTTAGAGTGACAGTTGAAATATTCGGTTGTTAGACGTGAGGCGGCCGCAAAAACGGAGGGGAAAGGAGGATTGTTTAGTAAAAGAAAAAGCAGTTAATGCTATAAACAGCACTTTTCTCGAAGGAGGTCATCTGGAACTGATCTCTAGGTCCAACAGAACGTGGACGAGCTCAGAGAACAGTTGATGGTCGTTCTATTGAAGAATTGGTATTTGTCTTTGAGGGGTTCTGAATCGAAATTCAGATTGGAGGAAGTCATCTGGGAGGGAGATCTCAAAGTTGAGGGCTTCCTGGAAGATCTCTGTAAACAGTCGTTCGTTGAAGTAATGTAATGCTTGTCAGATAGGGCTCGATGAACGAAGGCATTGAATTCGTCATAGGTCATCAGGAGCTTGTTTATCCCTTGTTCTTCCTACGAAGCGGAATTCACTCCCAGAGGTAAACAGATTTGAGGTCTTTCTTAGGTGTGAAGTCCTCTGTTTGCGTTCCAGCCTCGGCATACAAAAACGGGAGCTTCAGTAGTAGTCTCGAACTGCATATCAACTGGTGCTTGTTCTGTCTGAGTTCCTGCTCGACACGAGCAGGAGTCGGCGTCTTCGGCGATGCAAAGGCGGCTGGAGGAGTAACCTGAGGGGTTGGGGGAATAAACTGAGGGGTTGAGGGAATAACCTTAGGGGTCGGGGGGTGGGTTAAGGTTGGTTGGGAAGGTTGGAGGTTGGAGGGAAGGAAATGGATGAGGGGTTTGGGATAATAATGACGTGGTTTTTGGTTAAAAGGATGAGGAGTTGAGGTGGAGGAGGTAGGTTGGTCCTGGGATCAATCCTTGGTTGGCTTGGAGGTCGTCTTGGGGGCGGCTGCGGTCTTGAGGTCTTGAGGTGGTCGAGAAGCCGTCTATGTACGTCGTATATTGACGACACTTTCATCAGCGCCAGCACGGTGGAAGAAATAGAGCGCCTGCGACAAGCCTTCCACGACCACAGCAGACTCAACTTCACCATCGAACATTGCCGTGACCGTCCGCCTCCCCTTCCTTGACGTCCTCGTCGGGGCAACAAGAGGAGCGCTTCGTAACAGGTGTATACGAAACCCACGAACCTGGGCATGTGCCTGAACGGCGAGAGCGAGTGTCCAGAGAGATACAAGCGCACTGCGATCAGCGCCTTTCATCAGGAGAGCTCTCTCACACTGCTCTTCGTGGAAGGACACGCACACTGAATTAGAACGTGTTGCCCAAGTTTAATTAACAACGGGTATTCCAACCGGGACATCACTAAATGCATTCGCAGAAGAACATCGATAAGTGGTATCAGCAGGAGCCTCGTCCCGCCGCCCTTGAAGACGTCACTCTCTTTTACAAGGGTGTATTTCATAAGAAATACAAAGAGGACGAGCGAGCCCTTCGTACCATCATAGAAAGGAACGTCTCCCCCACGGAACCCTGCGAAAAAGTGAAAACTAATAATTTACTACAAGAACAAGAAGACCAGTGGCCTGATTATGAAAAACAATCCAGCCCCCGTGTTGCAGGACCCTCTCAAGAAAACTAACGTTGTCTACCAGTACAAATGCCCTGTCCGGGAATGCCCCGGCGCTTACATTGGTATGACGACTATGCGATTTTCGAAGAGGATATCCTGCCACGCTCAGGAAGGCGCCATCCATAATCATGCCAAAAACGTCCACAATACCAGGATAATTAGGAATGACATTATTCCTAATATCAGAATTATCGATAAGGCCAGCAGACCACCGTCGCCTCCGCCTCTTGGAGGACCCTACACATCGGGAAGGAGAGACCAGCCTCAACACCACCCAAGAGACTTCACTCCTCCCGACGGTGGCACGAAGGGCGCCGCCCGCCAGCACCATAGAGCCGATCGAACGGGCCAATCAGGTGCCCCGTCTATCGGCAATGACCTTCCCAATACTACGCTCCCAGTCTACAGCGTCCGCACGAGAAGAGCAGTGCGAGCTTCCACCTCTGCAAGACGGCTTGATCCCCCCCCAGGGACTTAATCCTCTTTGTTCAGCCAATGAAAAATGCAGCGCCCATCAGACAGAGTACCTGGGACACAATAAATACCGCCGAACGACCCCATTTCAATAGGTTACGTAATTTCGTGCACAGGCGCGTGACGTAACTCGTCATTTTAAACCTATAATTTTCACAAGTATGGCCTCTAAGAGACCCCTTTCGCCCGGTAATCCCAGGGAGGACCCGCCCTTGGAGGACGAGCAAGGCTTCGCCACCGTAAGGAAGAAGAAGAAGAAGAAACAGAAGAAGACTTTGCCACCAACTTCGACCAACAATAACCTGATCCCAACGAATTCAGCACCAAATACGGCGAGTTATGTGGAATTTCCAACACTCCGAAGTTAAAGCTGTCACAATCGAGGGCCAGACTTCGTATGCTGCAGTCAGGGCCCTTGAGAAAAAATATCCAGAAGCCAACCTCATAGCCAGACCGAATTTAAGGGGAGAATTCATCATTACTCCCAAGGACCAAAAAGCTGCTGAACTACTGAGGAAAGACAACCTGTGCCACCTTCTTGATCCTGCTTCAAAAATAAGCAAGGGGATGATATGCAAAGTCCCCAAATACATAACTATCGAAAGAGTCCTCGAGGTTCCCAACATCATGGAAGCCAAGAGATGTACTGCAAAAGATGGACAGGAAACTCTAAAGATTGAAGCGACCTTCAAGGGCCAAATTCCAGGCAGGGTCAGCCTTGGGATTCTTGGCACTTTACGAGACAGAAGCCTTCGTACCAGAGCCTCTGAGATGCTTCAAGTGTCAGAGGTAACGGGACACCACAAAATGAATGTAAATCAGAACACATCTGTGGAGTGTGCAGTGCGAAACACGAGACAGAAGTGTGCTTGAAAAAGTACAAGGAAAAGGGCCACACAGTTGCCCGATGCCCTAACTGCAGCCAGCAAACATCATGCTTGGTTTAAGGGATGCCCAGTCAGACTGCAGAGGATTTGGAAGGCGAAGGGCATCCCTCCTCCACCTGCAAGACCTCGGCAACCATCACCGACCAGGAAACCTCCAGCACCCAGGTTCGATCCTAGAACGAACCCTACTCCTGTACCAACAAACCACCCAACCTTCCTCCCAACTCCTCGATCCCGGCATACATCCCCACCCCCTCATCCTCTCCGTATCGCCAAACTCCCGCCCCATCTACCTCCTCCCCCTAACCCCTCCCCCTCCCCTCAGGTTACCCCCCGCCTAAACCCTTGCCAGTCGCCGAAGACGTCGATTACCTGCTCGTCGCCCGAAGCAGGAACCCCAGGACAGCAAGGGAACGCAGTTGAAGAAGAAATGCAGACCGAGACACCGACTGTAGCTCCTGTTTTGTATAAAGAAGCAGGAACACAAACTGAGGAGTTTGTAGCTAAGCAAAACAGCGAAAACTCAGACCTGCAAACAAGAATACAGAACTTCAAGCGTCGGAAACGAATACTTCCTCGTAGGAGAATATCAAATCAGAAAGTTCCTGCTGACCTACGAGGAGTTTGAGGCTTTTTTAAATAGAGCCATCTTTAACAACGACAGTGGCAGTGGTCATCAGCTGTTCTCTGAGCTCGTCCACGCTCTGTTGGACCTAGAGATCAGTCTCCCAGATGACCTCCTGTTAGAGATTTCAGATACAGATCTCAAACATAAAGATCGCAGCTACATGAAAAAAGTGCTGTTTATAGCATTAACTGCTTTTTTCTTTACTAAACAATCCTCCTTTCCCCTCCGTTTTTCGGCCCGGCCTCACGTCTAACGACCGAATATTTCAACTGTCACTCTAACTACCGCTTAAGCTGTCGCTTATTTTTGATATCCTGTTTCTAAAACTGATAATATTTCGTTTTTCCTTCGTCGTTCCCTATTGCTAAACGATCGACGCTCTCTGCTTTTTTTTTCTCGTAAAGTGAAATATGGTACTTGAACTCCATAGAGTTGCGCTTTTTTTTCCGTTTTTCTACGACTATAATTTTTTTCGATTTCATTACTGGCTATCTCTGACTCGCCAGGATCGCTACTATCGATCTTTATCTTCTACTAATGGGTACCTTAGGGTTTAAAGGGGTTTGTAACCTTGCCTATTCACTTTTCCTTTCACTTTTGAATCCATACCATTCCACCTGCACATTCCATAGAAATCATAAATAAAAAGATCGCCTCATATCCTTAAATCACCAATGCACCTAAAAATAATTCAAATGACCTACGGGCTGCTACATTAGCTAAAGCCCGTGCTGGCATAAAGCCAGCTTAATACTCCAACAACAAACAACCCATTTCAATCAGTTCAAGCTCACCTTTCCTTGAAAATGAACCGATGATACGGTTGGAAACGTTGGAATTCCGTACACCCTTAGTTAGACTAAGATTTGTTAACACTTTTGTTATCATATCATAAATTATTATTTTAGAAAACATTCTTTCACGAGATATGAACATCGACCAGCTATTAGCAAATATCAGCCCTGATGAGAAGAGAATAATAAGAAGAATTGAAAAGACCATATATAAAATCAATTCCACTGATGCTGCCATCATCTTTAACAAAACATATTATTATTATTATTATTATTGTTATTATAAGGTAACCTTTGTCCTTTGTTGCTTTCAAACTTCCACAGGTTTTCAAAGATTTAAAGGATATCGGGACGTAGTGAGTTTGATATTTTTTTAAATAAAAGAAAATATATGAGCAAAAACAACTAAAGATAGTGTATAATAACAACGCCTTATCTTATTAAACGCCTAATTTTAAAATGGTATTAGTGTGTAATCAAATAGAAAAAATTTTACGCTTACCATACAGAGCAAAAATAACATTTCATTAAGCCCTGGCATTTTTTCTGACTTTCTTCATTCATTTAAAATACACCAATAAGAATAAGAAGAAAACGAACTGGCTCAGTTGCTTCACTTATCAAGAATTACATTATTACGTAAACACCGAAAAAGGTCTTATGA
>NC_087201.1:142554678-142562178 GCF_015104395.2 Macrobrachium nipponense
CTGAATACATATGCTGCTTAATCCGAACACATAAATTTTTACTAGACTGACCAACGTAAAACGATGGGCAATCCTTACAAGGAATTTTGTAAATGATGTTGTTATTTGTTACGGGACTATTCTTAATTAGCATAGCTTTAATGGTATTGTTATAAGAGAACACTACATTAACATTAAACGATTTAAATATTGATTTTATGGTTTCAAATCCACGAAAGTAAGGGAAGCTAAGTACATTTTTAGGCATTTCTTTTTCATTAATAGCAACACTATAAAACTTTTTGTGAGCTTTTTGATATTGTGGACTCGTGATACGCAAAGCACGTAGGAACATAGAAGAAAAAATTGAAATTTTAATATTAAGATGGTGGCCAGAATAAAAATGTACATATGCTAAATTATTTGTGGTCTTTCTATAAATACTGAATATTTAAATTGTTTAATGTTAATGTTGTGTTCTCTTATAACAATACCATTAAAGATATGCTAATTAAGAATAGTCCCGTAAAAAATAACAGCATCATTTACAAAATTCCTTGTAAGGATTACCCATCGTTTTACGTTGGTCAGTCAAGTAAAATTTTATGTGTACGTATAAGCAGCATATGTATTCAGTTAGAACAGCCCAGACTTCAAATGCACTGTTTATCCATCTGAGTGAAAAATCTCATTGTATTAATTGGGGTGATACCTCTGTAATTGCTAGATCTAATGATTATGTTTCAAGAAATTTATTTACTGGAATCAGCAATTATACAAATCACAAAAAAAAAAAAACCTAAATCTTAGTCCAGGAATGCACCATTTGGACCCGTATATTTGTAAAATGTTTATGAAGGACCTTAAAATAAATGAACTACTAATAAATTAGTCCACATGGATATAGTTATTATTTCTTCTCTCTCTCTCTCTCTCTCTCTCTCTCTCTCTCTCTCTCTCTTGCTCGATATATTTATATATTTTTTTTCGTCTTTTCATTAATAATTTTTTGGGGAACATTTATGTAAATTTCGTGATAATAAGTTGTATATGCCTTTTTTTTCCAAAATGTATTGTTTTCTGGGAGAATCATCTGTTGACCGCGTGTGTATCCTCCAAGGTGTGGCTGCCCTCAGGCGTTTCCTAGTTTCTGTAGAGTGAAGTCGACCTTATTGCTAATCTTGTAGTGTCAGTTTGGATATTAAGCCTACTTTGACGATGTTTTTCCTCTGTAAGATCAGTTGTGCCTGAGTAAAGGGTCGAACTAGACGAAAGTGCTGGCTATCTCGCTTTCTCATTTTTTTTCCTTCGTGGCAAAAACCTTTATTTATACATAGCATCACGTTTATATACTTCGTGATCAAGTTATTCATATAGATATATGTATAATATATATAGATATATATATATATATATATATATATATATAAATATATTATATATATATAAATATATATATATATATATATATATATATATATATATATATATATATATATATATATATATATATATATATGTATATTCAGCATATTTTTGGATACTAGGTACGTTATGAAATATCAAACGGACGGACATAAAGACAAAGTAACTCGTCAGGCCTGAAAATTAATTGCTCACTTACAACGCGAAAACATAAATCATTAAGTAATGACATGAATATGCTTAGGCTCTCTGTTTAATTAAAACCCAGGACCATTAAAGCAATTATGTGCTCCCACATTAAGAGATAAGACGAATTAGATGCTTATCTGTAGAGACATTCGTTCGTTTCAAATAAATCCTCTTAAATGTACAATCTATATTTAACCTAATTTATCTTTTGATTTACTTCATTGTCATAAAAACAACAATCCCCTATTTATGGTTTGTTTACTAAATGGTTAAACTGATATCTCCATTATTCGCTAATTGCAATTTTAACTGAAGTATTGTTACTTGAATGGTGAGAAGTATTTCTCGTGGATAAAACCGACAAATTACTTTTCAATATGATAAGAATGTTATGTTGACAACTAAATTTGATTTCGGTTCCAACATTGGATAGAATTACCAGCGTATAAAACTAATGATATAAAATTCTTCTGTGAAAAAATACTGCCTAGTCAACTGCAAAGTTGTAAATCCTAAATAAATTTGTTTATTGTAGTATTTACATTAAAATTACTTTATTTGAAGTATTTACATTTACACTAAAATGTAGTCTTTACATTAAAATTACTTCTTTTCCTAATTTGAACGGAATATGGAATATCTAATTTCTAAGATTAGGATGATATATCTAATTTCATGTAATAGAATGGAATATCTATTTTCATATATTTGAATGGAATAAATAAATTGTTAAGTAATTAATGTATTTACCGTGAGTTGTATTCACTATTTCTTGTAAAACAGGGAAGAATGATGAAAGCTCTCAAGTAAAAAAAAAAATCGATATCATTGATTCGTCAAACCTTATTCGCCATTACAGTTTTTCTGGACATGAATAACCAATTCTCGCTACAGAATTATACCAACAGCATAACTGCTGTTAAACACAAGTCATACATTAGGTCGCAGCATAATTAAACTCATTTGTTTCCCACGGATGTCTATCAAACTCTTTCCCAGGTCAAATCTCTATCAAAAAATGCACATTACTACATCAGGCCACCGAAACAGCTTAGACGAAGTCTGGTAACTACGTTCACGTGGATGATACACATGAACATTGTCGTGTATACTATACAATGTTATATATATGTAGATATATCTATATATATATATATATATATATATATATATATATATATATATAACATATATATAATTATATATTATATATATATATATATATATATATATATATATATATATATATATATATATAAATAAGAATGTCTATGGAAAGTTAAAGAATTACGAAATTTACTAAAAGAGAGAAATACCTGAAGGAGATAGTAGTCCCACTGATAGGGTTCGACATATTGTTAATGAGAAATCCTTGTGCTGGCTTTCTCGAACACAGCCTGTACTACAGATGCTTGTGCTCATACAAAAATGAATACTTTTGATCCTGAACGGTGACGTGTGTAAAACAATGAACAAAATTACAATGAAATAAAACTAAATACGAAAACAAATCAGAGCTACACCTTATGCTTTCACCGAAAAAAACAATATTTTTAACACAACTGGCGAACTCTTTGGCAGAATTCCCGCCCGCCGTTTTAGGAATTGTCGCTCAAATTATGGCGTATTGTATTTTCGGAATATACATATGATACCATGCTTTGTTCAGGATGGACCGGGTGACATTCTGCCGTAACTCAATTACACGCTCGCAGATTCGAAATGAAATACGTAAAAATCATGGATTAATCCACATATTCACCAAGTACTATACAGCACACGCATGGAAATATCTTTGGCAAAATTTCGCCGAAAGTCTGTTCTCGCCTGAATGGTGCAAAATGTGATTATATGCTGCATTAACAACCAGACCCTTTAATCCGCAATCAACAATGGTTACCTCAAAAATGGAACATAAAAACATGTCATAAACATATGTGGGCAACATCGCACAGCCATTGCAAACAAGTTGAATAGATATTGAGTTGAACTGAGTTGAATATAGAATTTATGCCAAACGCCAAGAACTGGGATATATGAGCTCAATCAGCGCTTAAATGAAAATTGACAGTAAACGGTTTGAAAGGTGTAACAGGAGGAAAAGCTTGCAGTTGCACTATGAATCAAGTGTTAGGAGAGAGTGGAAAGTAAGATGAAGAAAGAGAATATGAAAGGAGGTACAGCAAAAGGAACTTTAGTGGTTGCAACTAGGGGCCAAAGGCACGCTGCAAAGAACCTTGATGGCACTAACTCCCTACTCCATAAGTAATGGTTCTACTCAATGTTTCATATCATTATCCAATACGGACGAAGTTACCTTCTCAAATTACGGTCGTTGACTTATTTTCAGTCTGTTTATGATATCTAGGATACACGTTACCAATACGTTTATGACTTTTTTTTTTTTACTGTATTACGCCCTAACAATTTCTTGAAAAAGAGACATGAAATGGTACCAATTTCTGAAAGCCACCTTTCCCATAAAAGCAACTTTGAGAAAGATAGTGAGATGTGCGCATGATACGAAATACGTTCGATCCTGTGCCCATGAATAAATGTTATTGTTTCTGACTAATTCGCTTACTCCCTTTCTCATAAAGATACAAGTCTACTAAAATATAATTCATAATTTTAAAAAGAGCTTAGATATAAGACATTAAAAAGGACTGAAGTATTCCATGGTGATGCATTGTCAGCAATGCAGGCTAATAAGTGAATTACCGTAAAGATACATATCTCCTCGAAGCACGTTGCAGGATGTAGCTTTCATTTTGGTATTAGTAATTAATGTTATAAGAAGTACAAGAGTTCGCTCACACACGCAAACGTACACGCAAACGTTACACGCACACACACACGCGCACACACACACACACACATACAATATATATAGATATATATATATATATATAGATTATATAATATATATTATATTACATATAAATATGTATATATATATAACATATATATATATAACATATATATATATATATTTATAATATGATATATATATATATATACTATATATATATATATAATATATATATATAAAATATATCTATATATATATATATATATATATATATATATAATATATATAATATTATTATATCTATATATGCATATACATGCACATACACATATGCATATACACGCATATATAATATTATTCTATATAATAACTATATATATAATATATAATATAGTTATATATATATATATATATATATATAAATAAATATATATAATATACTGTTACAAGAGCTAAATATATGCGTATGAACACACTATATACTAAAATGCTGCCTGCACATCTCTCATCGGCGGGAAGAGACTCCACCCGTTTCAGTGTTTGCCAACTCAGTAATTGTTTGAGGCGAGCTAGCGTGTTTCCAGAATTACCCCCAACAATGACCAGTTGATTGCCTTATATATATATATATATATAGTATATAAATATATACTAATACATTAATATATATAATATATCTATTTATAAAATATATATATAAATACCATATATATATATATATATATAATATAGTATATATATTAGATATATATGTCCGTTGTACTTTATCCTCTTCTGAGAGAGAGAGAGAGGAGAGAGAGAGAGACGAGAGAAGAGGAGAGAAGAAGAGGAGTAGAGATGAGAGAGAGGAGAGAGAATATATTAAGGATCTTTATATCCAATGCTGGGGTGATTAACTAGTCGAGGTCCTACCGTTTTTATGGTTTATTCGGCTTTATCTCTCTCCTCTCTCTATTTCAATCCAAGATAAACCTATAACGATCGACTAATAACTGGCTACGTGTTTCACAATCGATCAAGGGTTTCCCCAGTTGAGGTCTGAACGCTGTACCACGCGTACCGTACCGTGAGGAGAGAGACGAGAGAGAGAGAGAGAGATAGAGAGAGAGAGAAGGAAGAGAGAATATATTCAGGATCTTTATATCCCAATGCTGGGGTGTGATTAACTAGTCGAGGGTCCCGTACCGTTTTTTATGGTTTTATCGGCTTTAATCTATCTCACTCCTCTCTCTTTTCAATCCAAGATAAACCCATAACGATCGACTAATAACTGGCTGCGTGTTTCACAATCGATCAAGGGTTACCCAGTTAAGGTCTGAATGCGGTACCACCGCGCTACCGTAGGAGAGAGAGAGAGAGAGAGAGAGAGAGAGAGAGAGAGAGAGAGAGAGAGAGAGAGAGAGAGAATGATAAAAGCCTTGCACATTTTTCTTTGAGCTTCATTTTTCAAAGAAGGCTAACAAATGCTATTCCCAGTTAAGGGATGGTGGAACTTTCGCCTGAAAACATATACCTTAAGAGAAGCAACACCGACGATAAAACTTTCTCATCGAAGGCCATAAACCGGAAATACGTATAGCGTAACTTTGGCCGCAAAATACGGTAAGCCTTCGCTAAAATTTTTCATACAAAAAAAATTTTTCCCCTGGGTCTTATAGGCACGTTGAAAGGACGAAGAAAATTTTGAGCACTAAATTCCAGTAAGAGGTGAGTTAAATAATATAACTTGCTTACTGTTCCAAGAAGTCGGTTTTTATTGCAAGATCGTCCTGTGATCTACTGTGAATGAATTGAAAATATGATAACAAGACTATATATGTGTTTTAAAGAATCAAAGGCCTGTTCAAGATTTCGTTTATCAATGTCCCAAATCGCTTTTGAAGGCCTGGTTATAGTGTTTTTTCTTTTAACGAATATGTTAACGAATCAAGTTATGAATGTAGACAACGGGTGAAATCAAGAAATCGTATGGTCATCGACTTTGTTTTCAAAATTCCAACCTCTCTTTAATAGCAATATTGCAATACAATTCGGAATACCATAGCAACTTTTCATATGTAACAACTGTCATCGGCTTTGTTTTCCTTCAACACAAAGTACAAAACCAAAGTTCATTTCCGTTTTTACATATCTAAAAAAATATATCTTTCTTTTTGTAAGATAGTATTAAGTATGGCATATGCTCATTACTTCTCAATATAAACAGACGGCTAAAAGCCTACGAAAATTTTCGTACATATTCCTATTTTTATAAATTCCTGAAAATTCCAATTCGTTCTCTCTCTCTCTCTCTCTCTCTCTCTCTCTCTCTCTCTCTCTCTCTCCTTTGATCCCTCTTCCTCCTCCACCTTCCGTCAATCAGGCCTAAGTGAAGCCTTATCAATATGCAAATTACTGTTACGAGGTGGCTTTACTTGCTTTGCGGGCTTCAACTCACAATTCCCATTAGAGATTTATAGAACAGGAGCTTTGTCGTCGGATGAAAGGGAATTTGGGAATATTTCTAAACATTATTGAATATTTAACGATGTTTTGTTTAGGTGGTACAGGGAATATCTACAAGGGTACGCGGTTTTCTGTAGCCCTTCAGTACGCCAGAATAGATGATCATTTAAGGGGGTTTAGTAACTTCTGTATCAGAATGAAATATTGAAAAGTCATATCATTATGAAGGAACTGGATGTTGCTCTTACCGCAACGAGGTAGATAAAAAAAAAAAAAAAGACAAACATAGTATATGATTTCTGATCACAACAAAAGATAACTGCGAACTCCGTTCTGAATAGAGGCAAGGAGCAACTCTCTCTCTCTCTCTCTCTCTCTCTCTCTCTCTCTCTCTCTCTCTCGCTAATCGCTGTACAAATCGCTCATCTGTCAAAATATCCAGCATTTTATGGTAAATTACATCCTTTTACAAAAAAGGTTAGGCAAAATTCCTAGAATGACATAATTCCCATCTACAATATTACTGCCAACTTGCCATAATCCTATAGAAAAAGGAGAAAATTTAACATATATTATCACTTTATATACCACAAATTAGAACGGAGTTTTTGCAAATTTATGTGATAAGCTTCATCCATTTTAGCCATCGT
>NC_087201.1:142567178-142584678 GCF_015104395.2 Macrobrachium nipponense
AAGTGACTATACTCTGTTTTTTTCCATCTGTCCATCCGCCTGTGGTGTTTTTGTATGGTAACACTGCGTCCCGGGCTTTAGATAGTTACGCTATGTGTAAGTTTTAGGTAAATAAGATATCTGAAAGTCTTGTATGTGGAGGTCAATTTCTATGGAGGCATTTGATTTGATTTATGGGTTTTAGGCATAATGCCAAGCACTGGGGCAACTAAGGCCGTTCAGCGCTGAAATGGAAATGACAGTGAAAGGTTTGAAAGGTTTTACAGGAGGAAAACCTCCCAGCTGCACTATGAAATATGAATGAAGCGTTAGGAGAGGGTGGGCAGTAAGATGGGAGAAAGACAATATGAACGGAGGTACAGTAAAAGGAATTAAAGTAGTTGCAGCTAGGGGCCGAAGGGACGCTGCAAAAAACCTTAAGTAATGCCTACATTGCACTGCATGAGGTGTACTGACGGCACTAATCCCCCTACGGTGGGGGCAAATGTTTAATGAACAGAATACTACCTTAAAATGACACACTACATCATTAAGGTATACCGACTTGTGCGGTTATGATCTGTGTGTGTTTCTATACCTGTCATTAAATGTTCCTTACTAAAAAAAACAATTGCTAGATATTTACTTTTTTAGGCTGTCAAACCCAACTAAACACTAATGAATCCTGCCAGAGTTCTTGGATGTTTGTGCAAAGGAAAGAGATTTAAGAGTGACAAGAAAAACCCGAAATTAGAGCTGTAGATAGTTGCCCCCAAAAAACCAAGTTAAGTTACCGAGGTTTAAAGTTATGTAACAACGTCAAAGCATTCAATAGATCCTCATCAAACGGCCAATATAACCTCAAGCCTCTCAAGCGCTGTACTTTTTCTGGGCAGACATACAAAGACCAGCGTTGGCAGTGAAGTAGAATGAAAACAATCATGAATTTGTAGGATTGTAACGGATGAAAAATATTTAGCAAAGCCGGTTACGAAGGAGCTTTACCTCTTGCATGAAAGGACCATACAGTAAACGATGGTCTCATCTTGTTTTCCAAATACGATGTTGGCAATTGTAACCCCACAGGAATATTCTTCAATTCAGAAAATCGTGTCTTGTTTTACAGTCACAGTTTTTCATGTAAGTCAATTTACCTATGGAGCGTTCTCCATAGCAAATATTCATAGGCCTTTTGTACGCGCACTGCAAGTACCCAAAAATGAATGCTAACATTAAAACCAAAATTTATATAAAAAAAAAGTGATATAAGACAGAGATGCGAAAGTAAAGAGGAATAAATTCTTTCCTTGAAAGAGGTCGAACATCTGCCAAAAAAAGACAAGAAAAAAAAATATGGAAATACAGGACAAAAATTCACACTTTTTTTCCCCCCATTCGAGATATGAATCACCCTTACAACTCCCTCGGCTCTCCTACTATCAGTCATCCTCCACTCCAACTCTCCCCCTGATAAACGGGAAGAAAATAAAACTAAAAAAAAAAATATCCTAATGGGAAAATAACCCTACAGCAGGAGCCCCTCTTGCTATCCCCCTTCTTTCGCAAGTCTCGCCCCCTTCAATAACAACTTCTTCACCTCCTTCCTTTGGCTTTCCCATTACAATAAGCCAATTGCCTTTCCTCCTCCTCCTCCTCCTCCTCCTCCTCCTCCTCCTCCTCCTCCTCCTCCTCCTCCGTATGCTATAGCTCGAGGCGTGTTTACATCACTCACTTACAAATTTAATGATGGTCATTTCCATATGATTTGCATAATGATATCCTATTAAGGGAGGGAGTGGAAGGAATAACATTAGGGATATCATTCATCCGAATTGTTAAAATTCAGACGGAAATTCTTCAGCGGCGAAGACATATTAGTAGGAAATTAGTGTTGCGATTGTTCAAAACTCCAACATTTCCTTAAGGGCAAGTGTCCATCATTGGCCCAGTAATGGCGTGGAAGTAAGAAACATTTGTCCAAAATAATCGTCATATTATGTTTTTCTCTAAACTATATAAAAAAATTAGGGGACATTAGTACCTCGATACATATTAAATATACATATACATATATTATATATATGATATATATATATATATATATATGTATATATAATATATATATATATATATATATATATATATATATATATATATATATATATAATAGTATATATGTACTACATATTTTCTATATATATATATATATATATATATATATATATATGTGTGTGTGTGTGTGTGTGTGTGTGTGTGTGTGTGTGTGTGTATGTATGTATACACAAATAGAATATATATATATATATATATATATATATATATATATATATATATACATATATATATAACTTCTTAGCACGCATGAGAAGGTAAATGGAAGAATTCTGACTGAGAAATAAAGGTAGAACACGTAAAAGGTTTCAGAAAGAAAAGTTGTATGAATAAATGATTCATCTTGAAACAGTGGTAAGAGAAGGAAGAGCAATGAAGACAAATACTGCTAATTTTGTGTACGTACCTCAAGAAACTTGTAACAGTCTTTATTTCTTGTAGGGCATCGTGGAGCATTTATGAGAAAAAATGAGACGTGGACTTCCATGCAAGAAAGGTCTAACAAAAAGCATTCTTTGTTGGTTATTTGATGGATACACTCAGAAATAGGAAAATGTAAAAGTACAGGTTTGTGGGATACGAGATGGGAGTATGAAAGCGATGCTTGGTACCTAATGGTTAAAGGTAACTAATATTTAAAGGATCACAACAGAGAAGCCACATAGACTTGCAAAGGTGTTTTGAAAGTGCCGGTAAAAAGAGGAGGTTCTACAAGTATATCTGCAGAGTGGGTTAATAATAAAGGGCAATTAGAGGTAACGATGGATAGTTATGGAATGGAATATGAGAGTTTAGGGCACGCACTGGGACCCATAAGGTCATTGTCATTCAGTGCTGAAAAGGAATGGTTTGGAACGTGTAAAGGAGGAAAACCTCTCAGTTTGCACTTCGAAGTCACTGTTAGGAGAGGGTGGATCGCAAGATGGGAGAATGGTACTATGGATGGATGTACAGTAAAAGGAATGAGAGGGGTTGCAGCTAGGAGCCGAAGGGACGTTGTAAAGAACTTTTAGTAACGCACTGACGGTACTAACCAAAACATTTGACTGTAAATCAACCATACAATTTACGACAAATTAACCGCAATTTATTGCAAATCAATCAATTAGTCAATCTTCTTAGAATATCCAAATAATTTACTCGCTTTTCCTTTCCTTCCATAGCATCAGTAGGAGATTAATACATTACATAGCTCAATACATCCAGGCAAATTATCGAGTAAATTGGATACCAAATGCTTTTCGTATGAACGTTCCAGCTGCTCTCATGACCATTTAATTTTGCGTCTCCTCTCCCTCAATACTACCGGGTACCGCTCCTCAAAATTATAAATAACGATTTCAATCTAAAACATCAAATAAAATTTTTTTCGATATGTAAGGCATTCCTTACGAAATAAATGAATATATGTAAGGTATGTGTATGAGTAGTATAACAAACATCTGATTAAATTTTTTCTTTGAATTTTTTTGAATATATATATATATATATATATAGATATATATATATATATAATATATATAATATATATATATATATATATATAATATACAACACAGGTCAAACTTAGAGGGCGTTTATTCACACGATAAAGAAGATCAAGGGCAGGAACACTAAGGGATTCACATTATGCTTTAATCCTACGTTTCGTGACAACATCGCCACATCCTCAGGGATTTTTCTACAAGATAAAGCATAATATGTTGACATAAAATAAGAGCTGATTACAAGATCCAATAGTTTAAAAGTTAAAACAGTTCAAGGGTAAAATTACAACTCTCACACTTAAATTACATGCACACTTGATTCAAACAGACTAGAAGTACCAAAAAACTTACAAATGACGATAAGGACATTTAAAAAAATTTCAGCTAAATTACAGAAACATAAAAATAACAACAAATATCATAAAGTGAAACTCATATATTCACAAAACCACAGCCAAAAAACAGTTCAACACTTAACCAACCTTTCAGCATCAAAGATAAAAACACACTAAAAGTAAACAACGTCAAGAGATACAAGGAGTGACAGAATAATTAGGCTAAAAACAATTGAAAAATAATTTAAAAATCTTATATATGATGTTTCAGGATTAGATAATTTACACCCAGTTCTGTAACTAACGCACCGATGGTAATCGGCCCTGACCCTGAGAAGACGCCGGGTAGATCCCACACATTTTCGTAGATTACATCTGTGACAAGTCTATTCATAAACGACACCCGACGTCATCAAAGGAAAGAGCCGATCTTTAAACTGGAAGAGCGAGCCAATGGTCTTGGGATTCTTAGGTATAAGGCTTAGATTTATGGCTCCAAAATATCTGTGCACAATCCTGGTAAACTCTTTTCGAAAATTGTCATTTAACAGATACGGGAAACTGGCATAAAACAAATAGGCTGTTCAGAAACCCTTTTATTAAGTAGTTTATTTAAAATTGTATAAAAGATCTTAGAAGGAAAGCAATTATTAGAGAAGTATTGGAGGAGAAAAGTAATTTCTTTTTGGAAAAGAGACCAGGTTGAGGTAAGAGACAGAGCACGATAGAGTAAGGTATATATCGAGTTAAGTTTGGAATTGAGAAAACAGAAACCATAGAAGTTGGAACCGAGCCCAGTAAAATTTTTTTTTTTTTTTTTTTTGTTTTTTTTTTTTTTTTAACTGAAGTAGGTACTAAAGCAATCATTTTCCTTGGAGACCAAAATACTTCTCTAATAATATATGCATATATATATATATATATGAGATATATATATATATATATATATATATATATATATATATATATAAATATATATACATATAATAAAGAAGATCAAGGGCAGAAACACAAAGAGATTCACAATATGCTTTAATCCTACGTTTCGTGACAACATCGCCACATCATCATGGATTTTTCTACAAAATAAAGTATAATATGTTACATAAAAGAAGGCATCAAATTTTATCTCTAAATGTAGAGCCACCTGCTCCAACTCAGGCCTATTTAACTCTGCAAGCCTTGCTTGCCACCCCTCTCCACTCAAAAGTTCAATTATATTAGCAACCTCCATTATCACCAAAAATCACAAAAAGGAATACTTCCAAAAATACCTAACTCACGAAGAGGTGAAAAAATGTTGCCACGAAAAATCCTGTCAAAAGGTCGCCAGTTTGTGATGGCTTGTTAACCACCACACAATACACTTATAAAATTATCTGATAACTGTATTCACTTAACAGGATACGAAATTCACAAGGTGTGAAATCGTACCACAACCTTAAACCACAGTGTGCAAAATCAATTCAGGGGTGAAAATAAACACTTGAGAAAAATCACTTAAATTTAATACATAACTCGTTAGGCAGAAATTACACCTGAACCTCTATAATACAAATATATATGAATAACACTCACGCTTAAATGACCACTGAACAAATCCCAAAAACGCAATTAATAAAAGAAACCAACACATTCAAACACAAAAACGGGGGGGTCCCGAAAGGAGAAGAAAGGAAAAAAAAGAATACCCTAACCAATACACACTAATATTCCTGACAACTTCTCTATATGTTTTAAACTTAATTCTCCTCTTGCAAGGCAAGATACATCTCCACGTCATGCAGGACAAATCAGAGTGATTATCAGATGCTAATCCAATCACAGCGCTGAATCCAAATAAATATCACAAGGTTGCTCGCCAGTATCAAACTGTCCACTGAAGACGACAGCAGAGGAACATTTGCCGTGAGCTTTAATAATTATAAATATTCTACCTTGGACAGAGAGGTCCCCTTGGCTTTATAACTGAACAAAAGGCGTAGAAGGATAAATCCTGAAGCTGCAGGCTGGGAAATCCAAGGAAAGGGTATGTAGGTGTAAATAATCTACAGTCCATGTACATGTGCAGAGGCCAAAAATCAGTACCAACGATCAGTTCAAGGCAAGGTCAAGGAAACAACTGGTTTCATATCACCAGCGATGACTTTCCATATCCCCACTGGTCAGCAAGAGCCGGGGGGTTGGAGGGAGGGTGAAGACCCAGTGAAATCACCAAATATGGAATTTCAAAATAGGATTAGCAAAAACACACAACAAGTCAAACACCGGAGAAGAGAAAACTAGCAATTACCATTCTTAACTAATTAAGTTCAAAAATAATCCAGTATATTATTAAAAATAATCTAATACATTATTCACCTATCATTAACTGGCAACAAGGTGACAATACATACACACACACAAACACATATATATGTATATATAGCTATATATATATATCTATATATCTATATAGTATATATCTATATATCTATATGTATAGTATATATATATATATATATATATATCTATATATATATATATCTATATATAATAACATATATATATATATATATGGTTCAGGAGGTCCATTGATACTAAACATGAAGGCCAAGATTTATTATAAACGTTTCGCACATCAACTTTGTGCATCTTCAGTCTGTAAAAAGAGAAAATGCATATATTAAAACTAAAAACATGGATTCACAATAGTATTCATTAAAATGCAATAAAATATAAATAGTTAAAAAGAGGAAGAAGAACCACTGAGGTACCAACCGACTAGAATGGAAGGAAAGCAAGGAATGATTTTTGAGAGAGCCAGGTCCAAGACGTTGACTATGCCAGATGTAGAGTGAAGCCGAGGTGTTGTTATTCAATGGGGGAACCAGCCTTTTAATAATTAAAGATTCCAAGGTAGTTAGGTGGGTCCGGTCTTTAGTATAACCTATTATCGAGAAGTGCTGTTTTGATACATTATTTTGCATTTGGTGGCATGATTCTTGATACTAGAAAATTCAGGATTACTAATTCTTTGACCTGTTCTATAACTGAAACCCATATGGCTACAATATCTCATCTGCAGTAATCTTCGAGTCGATCCCACGTAAGTTGCAGGGCATCCTGCGCATTTGAATTTGTATACAACGTTGGATCTCATGAAGTCCTGCAGACGATCTTTGAAATTTAATTTCAAAGATTGTCTGCAGGACTTCATGAGATCCAACGTTGTATACAAATTCAAATGCGCAGGATGCCTGCAACTTACGTGGGATCGACTCGAAGATTACTGCAGATGAGTATTGTAGCCATATGGGTTTCAGTATAGAACAGTCAAAGAATTAGTAATCCTGAATTTTTTAGTATCAAGAATCATGCCACCAAATGCAAAATAAATGTATCAAAACAGCACTTCTCGATAATAGGTTATACTAAAGACCCGGACCACCTAACTACCTTGGAATCTTTAATTATTAAAAGGCTGGTTCCCCCATGAATAACACCACCTCAGCTTCACCTCTACATCTGGCATAGTCAACGTCTTGGACCTGGCTCTCTCAAAAATCATTCCTTGCTTTCCTTCCATTCTAGTCGGTTGGTACCTCAGTGGTTCTTCTTCTCTTTTTAACTATTTATATTTTATTGCATTTTAATGAATACTATTGTGAATCCTGTTCTTTAGTTTTTTAATATATGCATTTCTCTTTTTACAGACTGAAGATGCACAAAGTTGATGTGCGAACGTTTTATAATAAATCTTGGCCTTCATGTTTAGTATCAATGGACCTCCTGAACCTCTTATTCTGCGCTCCTGAACCCTCCTAGTCTGCGCTCATGTATACTCTATATATATATATATATATATATAGATCTATATATATATCTATATAGATATATATATATATATATATATAGTATATATATAGATAGATATGATATATAGATGATATATATAATATATATAGTATATATAGTATATATATTATATATATATATATATAGCTATATCTATAGTATAGTATCATAGATATATATATATATATATATATATATATATATATATATATATATATATCCTTAAGATATTTACACATATATCTATAGTATATATCATATAGTCATAAATACCAATGTTCTACGCTTATATTTGTCAAAGAAGCACATCTTTTTCTATTAAAACAGGCATTAATTATTCCTTCTTAATTTATGTTTCAACACAGATAACCTAAAAACTGGAAAAAATAAGTAAAGCTTAATGATTACTGCTCGCAAAACTTCGGCTGTTAACTCCTCAATAATTACCATACGAACAGAATACATTGTCCAGAGATAAACGACCCTCAAAACATCCTGATTAAGTGGACTCAGAAGACGATAATCGCCAACATAAATCCCAACATAACTTGGCCAATAGTTCTGCATTTTCATCTCTTTAAGGGAAGCAAATGAGGCAATCAAGGCCAAGGAGTTACACTTATATTTTCTTTTTTTTGCATATGGTCCATTTGTGTTAAAATAATCCCTCGTTAATATGCTAATGGCAAGGAGTGCCCAGCTAACTTTTAAGATTTGACCCAAGTTCCTGAAATTAGAATTTATGGCGAAGTGGCTTCAACTAGAGGCTGAATGTTAATTTGGATTAACTTAGCTGAATAGGCAATAAGATGTCAAAGGTTAAAGGGTGATAATAAATGACAATGTTCTATGAGCACCAAATACGATACAAACATAATAGACCACACATTCATATTAAATCAAAGGTAATGAGCAGTATTAATAAAAGTGGTATACTGTCTGTTAAATAGAAGTCGAACTTCACATGGGAATAAGAAATAATATAACTAAAGAGACAAAAAGTAAAATTAAAATAATTGGGTAAAATAGGTCAAGGTAAAAAATGGGGAACCGTAGAAGGAAAATTAGAATATTAATTGATTTGATTTCTGAAAAGTAGCCAATAAGCCACGCCCTAGATTTCAGCAATTCAGTGCTCAAGACAGTGGAAAGGGGAATTCGAGTGGTTGGACAGCAACATGGAAGAAAGGGGAATTCGAGTGGTTGGACAGCAAGATGGAAGGAAGTAAGTGAATGGAGGTAAAGTAAAAGAAAGAAAAACAATAAGGTGGGTGCAGCCAGGAGCCGAAGGAGCGTTGCAAACACGCTTTAGTAATGCCTACAGTGCACAATGTGAGGTGCACTGACAGCAATAACCCCATACGGGCCAAGTATAAATGTAAGAAAAGTCATGAAAATTTGTGTTAGTTAGGACATTTCCTCAACTATTTATCAGTCTTCATCTTGAGTTTACCTAAATATTCAATATAAAATCACAAGCACTCATGTATGCCTTAGTCTTATCTAAAAATATTATGAATAGCTTTATCACTTTTAGGAGCAGAAAATAGAAAATATCCGAAACGATAAATAAAAAACAACAAATATATATTTTTTCTAAATTGCTCGACTGAGCGGTTCCGAAAAAAAAGGATCGCCCGCTGATCAGAGCCAGAGAATCGTTTGTTAGTGATCGCAAACGAACGGACAAAACATTGACAAAATTTCGCTGTGAAATATAGAGAATAAATGTGAATTTTTGCTCCATGTCATATAATACATCAATAAACTTCGCTGCGCGTTCGCATGAAACGAGAGATGAATATGCTACGTTAATTAAAATGGCAGCCAGAGTGCGAACTTTTTCGTGATACAGTGTAAGAATAAAGTTTTGATTTTCATTACTTTCATATTTTGGTGTAGTACGCTTTCCTCTCAACTTGTGCATTGCCAATCAATTATTCAAAGTTGGCAAATATACTGAAATGGTTTTTTCCTTGTATCTAATTCTATTTGATATTCTAAGTTTTGTCCGTTTTTACCTTGACTTGTCTAATCGTTCTTTGCGCCCATGGTACAATAGGTTGATTCACTGCTCATTATTTATTTTAGATTGGGGAAAAACTTGTTCATTGTTAATCAATTGTTATAAGCTGGGAAATACACTGGAATTATTTTTCCTTGTATCTAATTCTAGTTGATATTCTAAGTTTTGTCCGTTTTTACCTTAAATGTCTAATCATTGTTTGTGCTCATGGAGGTTGATGCACTGTTCATTAGTTATTTTATATGGGGAAAAACTTGTTCATTGTTAATCAATTACAATAAATTGTGAAATATACTGAAATGCCTTTCCCTTGTAAGTGTTTGTATTTGATATTCTAAGTTTTGTAAGCATTTACCTTAACTAATGCAATCGGTGCTTGGGATCATGGTACAATAGATTCATTCAGTGTTTATTAGTTATTTCAAATTGGGGAAATCACTTGTTCATGGTTTATGAACTGTCAGAAGTCGGGAAATGTATTGGAATGACTCCCTTGTACGCGACATTGCAAATTCTCATTTTTTTTATTGTTGTCATAAATTCAGTTAATATACACTAGTGCTTTTTTAATGTCTGTGTTTCGTTGGTAGATTTTTCATTTATAATGTACTTGTTTTATGTACCCTACCACATTTATCATTTAACGGCGAAGTTACAAAGTCTATTACTATTCTCATACGAAATGCGTGATCCTTTGAGAAGTAATCCGTTAAAACTATAAACAAAAGCACGAACATGAATTACATCACCAAGTCAAAAGACACTAAAAGACGCTAGAGGATTAACACACGACTGGCAAGAACAATAGGGAACCTAAAGAAGATTTACCACTAAAAACAGCCAGAGGCCACTACAAAAGTCACCCTTGAGGTTATAGACTATTAACATGTTGGATTTATCTTTAAGGAGATATTTACAGGCAAAGGAATCTAACATGAGACTGCTTGGAAACATGGGTAATTGATTATTTCTACAAACTACATCAAGGAAGAATATTTGACAAGCCGTACTTGACTTATTTCTGTCCTCAAAACATCACCAGACTAGCTATCGTAGATTACTGAAACGGTTAATGTTTTAAATTTCATTATATGACACCTACGCAATATGTACGCGAGAGTCTGCTACTTCAGTGTTCCATGTCCCTTGGGTCGTTGGCGATTTTTTATCTCCAGTCTATTTCTTTATACGCTAGTTAAAATAAAATTAGACAGCGAGAGAGAGTTCTGTTAATTTCATTATATCATGGAGCCGAATTATTTTTAATTGCCTTTCTACAAACGGGGATTAATTAAAATGCTTCATATCTATATTTCTCGTTTCCATAAAAAAAATCTCCAGCAAACACTGATTTCTGACGGCTTTCAAGTAAAATCATGCAAAATCATCAAAGATCGAGATAAACATGATAAATAACAGAAAATTATTTTAGTTGGTACATAGTCATGTTTTAAAATAATTTATACCCAGTTTTATGGGAATATTGAATTATCAATTCCTAAACATACGATTTTCTCTCACTAAAGCACGGCAACTGAGAACATTAGGACCAATCGTGTCCCCGCCTATTTCATTATACAATTTTAAGCTTGCAACAGATTCCTACTCCAAATTTACTCTAACGGGAACCTTAGGTTCATTCCCAGTCTCAAGGAACTTATCGGGCCATTTACATATTAATGGGGAATTAAGGGACATTACTAAGGTAAGGAAGGAAACGGAATCGGTCTCATACTGTCTTGATTACGATACTCATTTCGGACTGAAAAGAACAATGCTATTGTCTCGAGGAACACAGGTCGCTTACGAGTTGGAATTTCATGATGGAAAATGTAGAATTCTTCGCCATTCTGCGAGTTCACGATTTACACGACATTTTTCCTTCTGGGAAATTTAATCATACAATGTGAATTTTTAAGAAAACAAAAACAATGACAACAAAAACAGATACTAATAAAAACAAGGCTTCTCTTTGTAGCTGACTTGTTACATTGTTGGGCTTGCAAACTGCAGATTCAGCGGTTCAAATCCCGAAGAAGATAGTATTTGTTTATATATCATCTGAGGTGACACTGTCTACTTATAATAATAATAATGATAATGATAATGATAATGATAATGATAATGATAATGATAATGATAATGATAATAATGATAATAATAATAATAATAATAATAATAATAATAATAATAATAATAATAATAATAACAATAATAATAATAATAATAATATAATAATAATAATAATTGATGTCGCAATACAATGACAACAAAAAGAGTTGAAAGAGAAAGAGGGATGGATAAGTATCAAGATCTGAAAATGAAATAAGAAGGATATGGGATATGCCAGTGAAAATTGTACCCATAATCATAGGAGGACTAGGCACGATCCCAAGATCCCTGAAAAGGAATCTAGAAAAACTAGAGGCTGAAGAAGCTCCAGGACTCCTGCAGAAGAGTGGGATCCTAGAAACGGCGCACATAGTAAGAAAAGTGATGGACTCCTAAGGAGGCAGGATGCAACCCGGAACCCCACACTGTAAATACCACCCAGTCGAATTGGAGGACTGTGATAGAGCAAAAAAAAAAAAAAAAATAATAATAATAATGGGATAAAGATCAACGAGTAAAGAGACGCAAACAACACAGTAGAATGGTGGTGGTTTTTATGTGATGAAACTTAAACCTAATACATTATTTAACACACGAAAAAAATGATACTAGAAAACGGTGCTCAGAGTACCTTTTGCAATTTCATATCAATGTAGATGGACCTACAAACAAATGAACGAGAGATATTACAACAGGCTCCAAAATCACAATAAAATGTATGAAATTTACAAATAATTCCTTAGTAAAGGACTGCTTTCTGGTAAAAGAACTTAAAAAGGTCTTGAAAGCTATGAGTTGAAATTGTAATGTTTGTAAAATGGAAATACTGTATATGTAAATAGTCCATACATAGTAAATGTTAAATATTATCATCTGTGGCGGAAGGTCTTATAGACGAGTAAAGAAAGATCCGGTGATATTGACCAATTTTTCCTCTTGGGGAAGCATTATTATTATTATTATTATTATTATTATTATTATTATTATTATTATTATTATTATATTATTATGAGGAATAATGCTGAAAGTGGTATTATTGTTATTATTATTATTGTTGTTGTTGTTGTTGTTGTTGTTCCAGTAGCAAAAATAATAACGTCTCATGTGTAGCATATAAATTACAACAGTTCCTTCTTTTTTTTATTCACATCTTTGACTTATCGCCTTCCAATTTTTGCAAAATGAGTGGCACTTCCCTGAACGTCTGAGCAACACCTTTCCTTTAAGAACCTCGAATTTTTCAGCAGAGAATATAATGTAAGCTCAACATTTGCATTCCAGTGAGCTCCGCATCACTTCATTACGGTCCAAAGTTAAAATGGATCACAGCCCGAAGTCAGAATCAGGTCAAAGATATAGTGAGTGCATAAAGTTAATAACTGTCTCCAAAACAACGTTATAATGTAATTTACTGTTTCATGAACAAAGAGGAGTTCGGATATTAACGTTGCGGAATAGCGCTAACTTATTCAATGCAGTGAGAGCTTTCAGGCTTTGTGAGTAGGAATTAATAATCTAATGCTACAGTTTATTATTCACTAATCTCAGAGGAGACACATTGCACTCGCTCAATAATGTGTGCGTACCCGCATGCAAAACAAACGTTCACTCAAATGTAAGTTTGCAACAGGAAGAAAGTAACTGCGAGTTGCGTCGAATATAGAATTTAGGCCAAAGGCCAAGCACTGGGACCTAATGAAGTCATTCAGCGCTGAAATCGAAATTGACAGTGAAAGGTTTGAAAGGTGTAACAGGAAGAAAACCTGACAGTTGCACTATGAATCAAGTATAAGGAGAGGGCGGATAGTAAGATGAAGACAGCGAATATGAAAGGAGGGACAGTAAAATGAATGAAAGTGGTTTGCAGCTAGGTGCCAAAGGCACGCTCCAAAGAACCTTAAGTAATGACTACAGTGAAAAGCATGAGGTTCACTGCGTTTTAGTTAGTTTCGTTTCTCTTGCATCAAAAACTGAATTCCATTTTTTGACATGATTCCTGCAACAGGCTGTTTACGAAGTGTATAAAAATACTCGTACACGCAATGACGGCCCAAGCCGTTTTCTGCTGGTTTACCATGCACAAGAAACCAAAAGGAATTTTGACTTGAAAATTATATTCCAAATCGTTCACTATGATAATTAAGCTACAAGTATATCGCTTTAAAAGAAAAAAAGGCAGAAGGAAACCAAGATGAAGATGCTTAGATGGATGAGCGGAGTAACCAAAATGGACAGGGTTAGAAATGAACATATTAGAGGTATAGTGAAGGTCACTGAAGCATCAAAGAAAGTACAAAAGGGAAGGTTAAGCTGGTATGGCCACCTGATGAGAAGAGAAGAACAGCACATGGCAAGATGAGTGATGGACGTGGAGGTGGATGGAACACGAAGGAGAGGAAGACCTAAGACCAGGTGGAGAGATTGCATTAGAGATGATATGGGGGAGAAGGGAGTACGGGAGGATATGACACAGGACAGAGATAGATGGAAGAGACTCATTAAAAACGGCGACCCTGATTAGGGGTAAAGCTGGGAAAAAGAATACTGCTTTAAAAAGAAAGAAATTTCCTTTGCAATACAAAAAAAATAAAAAATAAAAAATAAAAAAAATTTAATAAGCGAACTCGGTGACTACCACATATTTTTTTAACTTCCAGGAGGAGTATTGTTATACGCTATATTTAGAGTTCTCCTGTAATAGGTACACTGATCAACTAATATATTTAATAACTGAAAATATCACCTCAGTTTTGCATATAAATCACACCACTTCCACACTTTTCCATTTACGTAGATGCAGCATTTTCTTTCAAGTTACGCAGTGAAAGTGACATCTCCTTAAGAGTTTGAGCTGCGCCTTCTTGATGATAAGAACCTCCCATTTTTCAGCAGAGAATCTAATGCAAGTTCAACATTTGCATTCCGATGAGCTCTGCATCACTTCATTACGTTACAAAGTTAAAATGGATTGCAGCCCGAGGTCAGAATCCGGCTAAACATATGGTGCAAGCGTAAAGTTAATAACTGTCTCCAAAACAACATTATAATGCAATTTATTGTTTCATGAACAAAGAGGAGTTCGGATATTAACGCCTCGGAATAGCGTTAACATACTCAATGGAGTGAGAGTTTTCGGGCTTCCCACGTAATCATTAATATTCGCTTGCTTGAGATTACTATTCACAAACCACGGCGAAAGCACGATGCACGCATTAAATAACCAATTCGTAACCACGTGCATTATAATCGCACACATGTATAAAATTGTTACAGACAGGTATAACTATGAAAGTCAAGCTTTTGGGAATTAGTTCTGTTTTCTCGTAAGAGACTCTGAACTCAGTTTACGAAGTGATAAATACTGGAATGTAAAATAACAGTTAAGATAAAAATCATTGTAAATAAAATAAAACAAAAATGCTCTTTCCGTATTTCCCTTTACCTCGTCTTACTTCTTGGAAGCTTGAATATCAAGCCAAGGAGCTATGTTGGCTTGTTCCATGTGAATAGGTTCATCTTCTGAATAATAATAATAATAATAATAATAATAATAATAATAATAATAATAATAATAATAATAATAATAATAATAATAATAATAATAACGAAACAATGGGTCAGACCGGTTTTTGATGGATTGCAAGGCAGAGAATGAAGGAGAATGAATGAATGGTCAAATGGAAAATATTAAAGGAAGAAAAAGAACAAAACAAAATATTCCGAATCGATTATAATGATAACTATCTTACAGCATATCATTATAAGATTAATTTACTTTACGGTATCAAAAAAGTATTTTTTCCAATTCGTGGATTCGGTGACAAAATTGTTCTTATTGAAGGAGCATAAGAATTGCTTTAGCGAGTGTTCGGTCATGGTAGCCTAAATGATTCTTCTGTGGTGTACATCAATGACCTACTGACTAAACTTATAAAATTCAGTAACGGAAAATATATTGTCATCTGTAAAATTTAAATCACACTTCTTGGTTCTTCATTCACAAACCTTCACTACACAGTCTTTCAGGCTTTCCAGAACGAGTGACATTTCCTTGGGAGTCTGAGCTACGGCTTGTATTTATGACAAGAACCTCCAATTCTTCAACAGAGAAAATCTAATACAACTTTAACATTTGGATACCAGTGATCTCCGCATCATTTCATTACGGTCCAAAGTTAAAATGGATCACAGCCCGAAGTCTGAATCAGGTCAAAGATTTACTGAGTGCATAAAGTTAATAACTGTCTCCAAGACAACATTATAATGCAATTTATTGCCGCATGAACAAGGAGTTCGGGTATTATCGCCGCGGAATAGCGTGAACATATCCAATGGAGCGAGAGCTTTCGGGGTTTGAACTTATGAATTAATAATCTCTTGCCTGCGATTACTATTCACAAACCTCGGCGTAGGCACAATGCACGCATTAATTAAGGTATGTTTGTACAATGCGCATATTAAACAACATATGCGTACAATACAAGCATTAAGTAACTTAAGCATACTAACATGCAAATAAATAAACACTCACAACATACTACTATGCACAATACAGGTAAGGAAAAAGTATAAACATTGCTGCGTGACATACATATACCAAGAGAAAAAGCTTATGGCAAAAGATATGCAGATACGATATGAAGGATGATTAAAATGTCTGGTATACAGAATAATTCACTGAGAAGGACTAAAAGTTTGCAGAATGAAGAACAGGTTCATGTAATATGTAAACGAATGACTGGTCTGGTTCATAAGTGTATCTGAGATAAGTTAATATTATACATCCATGACTGTTAAATATCTTTATGAATGGAGCGGATTGAGACGAAAGAGAGATGACATTAGTTGTGAGAATCTCGACCCCTTATCCAACTCAGCTAAAATTCACCTTTAACTACTTAGTCTAATAGCACTCCTAGCACGTTCGAGAGAAGACAAAGATCATCGTCTTAAAGTACGATATCACCAGTTCCACAACGGTTTCCACCAATTGCATTTAGGTTAACAAAATATTTATTGTTTTTATTCGGGAATGAATTGTTGACGTTCCCACCTCTTGAATATATTATTTCAGGTTTTTTTTCTTTTTTTCCTTTTTTTTTTTAGTAACATCGATATAACTGCTCGATCTTCCTGGGTGAATATTAAAAAAAAAAAAACATGAAAGATTTTTGAAGTGATCATATGGATAAAATCTCTCTCATTTCGTAAATGAAATAACCTGAATCATTTCCTCCCGGAAAGCATACAAACTTTTATCCCAATTCATTTCCGAATTCCTCGATCCACTCTCTTTTGTTTATGAAATACAAAAGATTATACGTATTTAGGGTTCTTCGATCATGATCGCTACTTTGACTACATTCTCATCTTTAATTCGAGAATCTAATGTCTTGGCTAAAGTTCGGCGCTTACATTCTCATGCGTTTTTCATCTTCTTCTTCCACAATAACCTGATGTTGTTCAAGGGAGATTTCATTCCGAAGTCAGAATCAACTCAATGATACACAGCACGCATAAATTTAATAACTGTCACAGAAACAACATTATAATACAATTTACAGTGTCATGAACAAAGACGAGTTCGGATATGAGCGCTTGGAAATAGTGTT
>NC_087201.1:142604678-142607178 GCF_015104395.2 Macrobrachium nipponense
CATTGGGGCTGACAGACTATCTTCAAATTTTGAGGGTATGTTTTATATGGAGGTAGAATATTAAATTAAAAACTCCAATTATGCTGTTCACGGAGGAAAATTATCTACAGATATCTGAACCATATATCCATTAAGGGAATCATGTTGTTATTACTGAATGTGGAAAAAGTAGTAAAAAATAGACAAAGAACCGTAATTAAAATATTAGTGAACACTGCCTCCACGCTATCTATGCGCATGCGCAGTATGAACGAGTGATGAACGAGAACACCTCCGCAAATATCCGGAAATGAATTACATCCCAAACAGATAAGAAAAAATAGCCGGCTGTGTTCCATCACTACAGGTTTAACTTGGTCGGAAGAGCAAACGAAACATTCAAAAGAAAAATAAACATGACAGGAGAAGGACTTGCTTATTCGGGCGAATGAGAAATGAATATCTATTCTTTTTTTTTTTAACCTTTCTCCTCCGGATGGACTTAACCGAGACTACGACTGATTTAATTAAGTTACTCCAATCCCGGGAAAATGTGATCAACTCGGCTGCAAAATTCGAATATTTTTTTCTTTAATCTAGGAGTAAATTACAATCTTGACTACACGATAGCGTTATGTATTCTGAAAAAAAAAAAGATTAGAAAGTGTAACCTCAGGTTATTTTCAAATTACGGCTTACGGTTAGACTGGGGTTAGATTTGTAAATGAAATACATGCAGTAAATGAAATTTTTTCTAAAGTACTTCATCCAGATATATTTTGGAGCTTATGCCCTAGAAAAATAAAAGTATATCTTGGTTTAACCACACCACTGTTCTGAATAACAGCTCTCCTAGGGCTGACCAGGAGAACTAGATTTTTATTTATGTGGCTAGGAACCATTAGCGATGGGACCTACAGCTTGTTGTGGGATTCGAACTACATTATATCGAGAAATGGGTTGCTAATCACCAGAAATTCTTCTGGTTCCTCACTAGCAGCAGGAGGAAGCGAACTCAGGCTATCAGTTTGATAGGCGAGTACGCAAACCACTCATGCACTGAGGAGTTTATGTCCTACAAATAAAAGTTGAATTTCTATATAGTAAATACTTTCCTATCAGAAAATCATGATAGTTTCACCGTGCTATTTTAATTCAATGGCCAACAACCTATCAATGCAACGGTTTCTCTGAAAACAGGAAAGGAATACGATATATTGAAGCATAAAATGTAAAGGCGAAAACAAGATATTTGACAGGACTGTCTGATAAGTAAACTGATAATGTTATTCAAGAAACCGGGTAATTATTGCTTACGTAAAATTTCAGTCAGCAAGCGAGGTGCTTCATGAAATTATTGCAAGGATGCATTTTAGATATATTTTCTCCGTGATGCATATATATATATATATATATATATATATATATATATATATATATATAATATATATATATATATGCATATATATATATATATATATATATTACTCATATAGTACTTATCTACTTACATATATAATGTATGTATATATGTATACATACATATATATATATATATATATATATATATATATATATATATATATATATATACATACATATATATATATACATATATCATACATATATATATATAGTATGTAACAAATTATAAATACACACACACACACACACACACACACACACATATATATATATATATATATATATATATATATATATATATATATATATATATATAGTATGTGTGTGTGTGTGTGTGTGTCACGAGACACTTGAAACACATATGAAATACAATAAAGAATATTTGAATCACGCAAGGTAATATTGCTCAACATGAATAAGGATTTTTTACAATTAGCATAATTATGGTAGAAACACTGAATTATATATTAAACTATTATACTGCAGATCTTGATTTATTTAGTTTCTTACATTTTATATTCCCACCGAAGCAAACAAACTATCATTTTTTTCTTTTTATTCATAGAAATTTTGATCAATAGTAATAGTTTACCTATGATCTTTTTAGTATTTATTTTACATTTAAGACAATCAGTAAATAAACATAATTGCGATTATATTAAGTGATACTTCAATTCTTTGAAAAAACAAAGTAATCTTCGCTGCTTTATGTAGTTCTCTCATGGTTTCCACTTTCTAATATCAAACTGATGTATACTTCGCAATAGTCTTTGATTTATGTGTAAGAAGTTTACTGCTCAAATTAAAATTATCCCTCTCATCAGAGAAGTAAAGCAAGACTTATATGTCAGTTACTATACATGTATTTCCTTTTATCGTTTTATTTTCTTTTTCTTTTTGTGTGAATACCCTAAAGCTCAATATTCTCGTGTCAATTAGATTTTCAGAACTAACCCAAAATTCTCATCACTATGATGGCCACATCATGTTATTTCATTAAAAAAAACATTTTTCTAATTAAAATTATAGGTAGAAAACATGCCTCAAAAAAGGAATGCGGCAGGACTTTATCATCACACTTTTATGAATACAGCAA
>NC_087201.1:142612178-142614678 GCF_015104395.2 Macrobrachium nipponense
TAATAATGAATAATAATAATGATTATAATATCTTTACATCGCATATAAATTGTACTAGACCTAATCATCGTAACTTATAAGTTATACTAGCCTTGATCATCGTAACTTATAAAGTTAAATAACAAATTCTATGTGCTTTTCGTCATTAAATGTACTACAATTAATAACATAACTTATAATGAAATAACTTCAAAGAAATAGGAAATAATATTAACAAAGTTGTTCTTCAGATAGCAGTTTTTGTCTTTACACTGAAGCCATAATTCCACATATATATATATATATATATATATATATATATATATATATATATACTATATATATATATATATATATATATATATATATATATATACACTGAAGCCATAAATTCCCACAAATATAATATACGTATATATATCTATATATATATATATATATATATATATATACTATTATATATTATATATATATATATATATGATTATGATAAATTATCACATCGAACCGGGTGATCCATTTAATATACAATTCAATCTACAAATGTCCTTTAATATCTAAATTCACTTTACCTCCCAAATGATATATTTTCTATATGTACCGAAGGGGAAGGGGAATTTTTTAGTTGATAATAATAATGTCGTCCCCCCATGGAATCGAACCACCGTCCAAGTGGACTGGGGACGAAATCAGGACAGTCAATGACGCCTATCCAATCGGCCGATTGGATGGTGGTTCGATCCCATTGGGGGGACGAAATTATTATCAACTAAAAATTCCCCTTCGGTTACATATATGAAAAATATATCATTTGGGAGGTAAAAGTGAATTTAGAATTATTAAAGGACATTTGTAGCTTGAATTGAGATTATATATACTATATATATATATATATATATATTATTATATATATATATATATATACTATCTATTTACTAATATATATATATGGCCTTTCGTGGCTACATTTCATTTTCGATATTTTCTTGCATTCTTTTCACACCAGAGTTTCACACCGACTCCGCCTTGGCAACTGGGTTCTATCCTATCTCCACCCCCTTTGTGGAAAATATAGCAGATAAAAATCGTGGAGAAATTACTCGCATGTATTAAAAAATTCAAAATTCATTAGATTCATTCAAAAGGACAATGACAATGAAATTTCCATGTCCGTTTTCATATAACGCTTACAAATGACGCACAACATCCATTTTTACAGGTCATGGAGCGCCATGTTGAAGGTTTTTGGCTCCCTCGAGGTAATGTTTATGATTTTATCATCGCATTCCCTTCGAGAGACTTTAAGCGAAAGAAGTTGATATGTGGCATTAAATATTCATGAATTTAAATGTTTTGTTTTCTAAATCACTCTATTTCCCTTTTCAATTTGGAACCAGTCTCCCCCACCCCCTCCCACTCAACCGGAAAAGCGACCTAGTTCCATATAATTCAGAAAATATAACCCCTAACCCACCCCGGGGAATTAGCGCTGACAAGCAACCTGACAACTACGGGGAAAGAGTCAATCAGGAGGCTAACCCTTTAGGATGCCAATAATTGCCTCGGCTTTCTTCTCCCCAGGGAAGATCCGCCAGGGGGGGCAGTTTCGTCTCTCCATCAGCGACCGGCGGCGGTTTCATCTCGAAAAAGGAAATTCATAACGAAATATCAATCTTGGTTTGATTAAGGTTTCTCAGGGTTTTGATAAAAAAAAAAAAAAATAAAAAAAAATGTGTGATTTTTCCTAGACATCCCTCTCCTAATTACGGACGGGTTAATCTCCCTGGAAAACCCACGTCGTTGTGTTCTGTTTTGAGTTAAAATAAAAGGTTTGACGTCCATCGATGATAAAAACGGGGTTATTTCGTTTTTTTGTGTGTGTATTCCCATTACCCTGTCGACTTCCTCTCCATACCTTCATAATCCTTTTCATTTGATGACGAAAACAAGGAAGAATTGAATTGAGGAGCGCATAAGGGAATTTTACCGTACCGTCCTATACCCCCAGAGTTCATCTGAGTAATTACCAACTTTCATTTTCGTGGTTTCAAAAAGATTTTTTTTTCTAATATTTTTACCAGAGGAAGCTACTGCCGCCGCTTACTGATCTTGTCTAGGCGACGAGGGAGGAAATATGCCATGTTAACGCCCTTTTTCTCTTAGAGGATGAGGTGCTGGAGAATGTCAGTTGTCCGTGTTGGAGATATATAATATATATATATCATATATATATATATATATATATATATATATATATATATATATATATATATATATATATGTATATATATATATATATATATATATATATATATATATCTATATATATATATATATATATATACATATATATACACTTAAAAAAACCACGAAAATTTGGAACGTAATGAATATATCAATAAAGGGGCAAAAGCCACGAAGGAATGTGAATCAATGGAGTACAGCAGCAAGGCCTTTTGACTCTTAAGTCCTTTGCTTTGTAAACGACAAAGAGTCGAAAGGCCTTGAAGCAGTACTCCGC
>NC_087201.1:142622178-142624678 GCF_015104395.2 Macrobrachium nipponense
GATCTGGAGAAAATATATAGTGGATATTGATGTGGATGTACACACAGACACATGTATGTATGTGTGTCTATAGTTCATATATATATATATATGTTATATATATATATATATATATATATATATATGTTATATATATATATATATATATCTATATATATATATATATATATATATATATATATTTATATATATATATATATATATATATATATATATATATATATATATATATATATATATAAAATATATTAGATTGAAATAAAGATGATGAAACTCGCATGAAGAAATTATAAGGGATGAGTAGAGCCAATTTTCTGACTTTACAAAAGGGGCGAGGGTATTACTGCGATATGCATCATTATTAGAAACTTTCAGGTCGTAATACGATACCGGGTAATATCAGCGCGAGAAAACTCAACTCGAAGATGATACGTAAAGTTTACTTTTTTTTTGCAGCCTAGTCCTACCACAACAGGGAACCGAACGATACTACTTACTGTACTTTTTACCACACTTTACAAAGCGCTTACTAATTTTTCCAATAATAAGGTTGTCGACTCTAAAAGTTATATATTTTTTTTCTCTCTCTCTTTTTGCAATGTAATCTATATACCGCCCACATAGCCGGCCCTCCTCGTTTTTTAAATAAAAATGATAACTTTTGTCCTTTTCGTACGTGAAGTCATGGATTCAATAAAGGTTCCCACTTTGTCACCTGTGTTTAATTCCATTTTTTTTTTGTTGGAGTTTCATAGTAGATTATTTTGTCAAAAAAATAATATTTTGTACCTCAATCTAACTAAAGACCGGTAGCTAATTTATAAGTAAGCCGATGCTGTATGTAGCCCCTGTAACTTTTTGTTACAGAATATTAAAACACCGTTTTTTATATGAATATAGGCTCATGCTTCATTTCTATCCAAAGGGAAATAAGAGAGACGTAGGTCTGATTGATATCGACGCAAGATGTGTTTGCTAGTTCGGTCAAGCTTGGCTTTCATGAATGCTAGTAGATAGGGAGAATTTCTTAGGTAATTCTGAGTGAAATTCCTATGGCTGTATGCATGTATTAATCGACAGATAGATGGATGGATGGATGGATGTATTAATGAATATATGGATTAGGGAGTTGGATGGATGGTATGGATGATGAATATATGGATCGCTAGATGGATAAAGAGTTGGATGTATTCAGTAATGGGTAAAGAGTTGGTTGGAAAGAGATATGAATTGATGGATTGATGGATGGATGGATGGCAGATGGACTAATCGATAGATGGATTAATGGACAGATGGATGGAGGGATAGATGATAAATAGCTGGATGGATGAATGAATTAGCGGATGGCTAAATAGCTGGATGGATGGATGAACTAACAGTTAAGAGAAACCACATGGTAAAAATGATAGATGAATGCCATGGTCACCCAGCCCTGAGAAAAGATAAAGACGGCAAAAATAAAGGCTGATGAAAAAAAGGACAGGGCTGAAGAAAGCATTATAAATTACGAAGAAGGAAGTTGAGTGAAGTTCCCCAAAATTCCGATTACCTTGAGGAAATTGGAGAGCATCATTGACAAGGCCTATGGATGTTATGAGGAGCAACGTAAGAATAAAAAAAAAAAAAAAAAAAAAAAAAAAAAAAAAAAAAAAAAAAAAAAAAAAAACAAAAAAAAAAAAAAAAAAAAAAAAAAAAAAAAAAAAAAAAGTTGTTTTAAAAGTAAAAAGTAGTTTTTGGTCTCGGCTTACCAGATCGTTACTGTGACATCAAGTCAGTTTTGTTAAGAGGTTTGTGAGAATATTCTACAATGGAGTAGGCACTGGTCATGTACCGGTTTACTGAACTATAGCCTTTCCGCATTTTTATTATATTTCAATAGTAAAAATGGAAACTATTTGAAACCAGGTGTGGCGAGAAAGCAACGTCTCTTTCTAACAATGCATGTCGTATGGTGCACCTAAGTGAAATCATACGTGAAGTAACAAATATACAGAGAATGTAAGGGGGAACGGCCGTAGCATTTTAAACCCAGATGCATAGGAAATACTTGATGAACAATGAAACAGTTTTTAATTATGCCGTCCAAGTCAGAAAACTCTTAAAATCGCATCTAATGCTAGAAAAATTACATTTTTACCTCTTAATCCATTAACTCGACGCGACATACATTATTTCGAAAGAGAAAATGGCTGATTGGCTCATTTTTCAATTCAGGTTAGTTTTTATCCTTGTGTCTGAAGGACATTGTACAGCAATTTCTGATGTGGTGAAAGTGTTTTGTTGCCAGCAGTAATCTAATCTTGGCTCTGGTTAATAAAGGATCAAGGTAAATTCATATGCAACTTATGCAACTTACATAATCTGTCAATATTGACGAGGACAAAATGTGACATATTAGACTGGCTGTTTATAAACAGTAAGCTCGTTTAATGTCATCAATCAGAGTTCACTTATATCAAAGGTTATGAGAAAGAGAGTTTTCGGAATATAGGAACCATCG
>NC_087201.1:142629678-142634678 GCF_015104395.2 Macrobrachium nipponense
AGGTGTAGGGAGTGAGGGAAGAAGGGGGTGAAGGGTGTAGGGAAGAAGGGGTATAGAGAAGGAGGGAAGGAAGAGGGAGGGAGTCTAGAGAGGGAGGGAGGAAGAGGTGGTGGAGATGGATAGAGGGAGGGAGGAGGGAGGGGGTTCTGGTAGATTCACAACACTGAAGGTGCTAAATTATTTAATCCATTAATTCATCAAGTGCTTATCGTTCCTTACTTGAGGGAAATGTCTCTTCCCCTATTTTTAGGTGAAAGAAGCTGTTTACATTAACATTTTCTCATTCAATTTTTTTTTCTCCTTTGTTGATACAAAACATTGTTAGGTTACCTGTCACCTTGGCTTCTCCAAACGAAGAAAAAGAGTTAAGATGAAATGCAGGAATCTTGGTATGTTCTGGTTTATTAAGCTGAGTGTTTATGATGAAAATTATTATTATTATTATTATTATTATTATTATTATTATTATTATTATTATTAATTATTTATTATTATTATTTATTTTATTATTATTATTATTTCTGGAGGAATCGACTTGGCCCTACTGTGCTTTACAAATGAAATTATTTTAAGACAGATAAGGCGAAACATTAACCATCTCAATATCAGTTGTTGATTTCAAATGACATAAATTTCCAAGTAACATTTCCGGTTGACGTCGTTACTCTATTTTATTTTATTTTTCCATCAATAAAAGGCTCATGAGACTCCATATAGACTACAGGAAATCGGGTGTCTCTTTGCGATAAATTCTCTTAGTCATGAAGTAACAGTAACAATGTCCGTTGCCACAAGGATAAATGTAAGTTGTCCGTTAATCTAAAACTAATATATATATTATATATATATATATATATATATATATATATATATATATATTATATGTATGTATATATATATATATATATATATATATATATATATATACATATACATATACATATACATATCTATATATATATATATATATATATATATATATATATATATATATATATATATATATATATCTATATATATATATACACTATACACATATTATATATCATATATATATATATATATATATATATATATATATATATATCATATATCATATATATACATACTATATATATCATACATAGTATATACATATATATATATATATATATATATATATATATATATAATATATATATATGTATATATATATATATATCATATATATATATATATATATATAGATATATAATATATATATGTATATGTATATATATATATATATATATATATACATACATATATATATATATATATATATATATATATATATATATATATATATATATATATATATATATATATATATATATATATATATAGTGGATGCTTGAGCGATCGTGCTTATAAAGTCCTTTTTGCTTCTCATAGAACATGTTCCACCTAGGTGCTGCAATAAACCATGATATGCAGTGCCCATCGTCAATCCAAACGACGGCAAAAAAAAAAAAAAAATACTATACGAATATTTAAAAAAAAAATAAAGATAGATAACTAATGATCTTCCGAAATAAGGCAATAACAGTGACATCGGAACTCGTTCGCTCCATAAAACTTCGCTGAAAGCTCCTCGGGTCCCTTAATGAGATGCGGAAAGGAAACCATTTAACATGCTGAACGCTTCCTTGTCAACACCAAGTGCCAGTTTAGTAACAAATTCCATTACCTCGCCCCCCTTCTTTTTTTTCTTCCCTTTCTCTTTCTTTAACTCGGGTCGTTAGCGCGAGCTAATGAAAGACGAGGACGCCTAAGTTAAAGACATTACTGAGCGGTTCACTGGTTAATGAGGACTTTATACTTGTAGGATCCCCCTCGATTCAATTATGTACAATTTGGTGGTTATTTTCGCGTCAAGTTTTGCTTGGTTTGTTTAGGATTTTTTCTCATTGACATAATTTTATATTTATTAATTTACTAGGAATTTAGGTACAAGGTTAAGCTTACGAATTTAAGACCGTATATATATATATATATATATATATATATATATATATATATATATATATATATATATATATATATATATATATATATATATATTATATATGTGAAGTGGTTCCCAAAAAGTCAGGTATAACCTTGTTTTTTTTTTTATTTAAATCAATAACGAATATTAATATAAATACTATATAAAATATAACTGTGAATAAGGCATGAAAATGAACTCGGAAGCTTTGTATATATAAATATATGTATATACAATGGAGTGTAATCCTGACTTCCACCTTCCTGGATTAAAACACGTTTCCTGCGACAGCCATAATGGCTGGAATGCTGGTACTGCGACGTTAGTAAAACTGCTCTATCGTCAGCACCAAAGGAGAACAACAAGGGGAGAGGTTGTTCATCTTGTCTCTCACAAGATAGACTTTGTTGAGGCAAGAAAAGCCGTGACCCACCAGTGGTCCCATCGCATCTGAATGAAAATTCTATTACTGCAGTGCGATGGGACCCACCGGTGGGTCCCACTTGAATTTTTTTTTTAATTGTAGCTAACCACTCTGTATCTATGAGACCTGCTATCATGTAATAAATATTTATTATAATTTACATATTTGAGGGTTTGGTTAGGGTTTCCTTTTCTGTCTTTTTTTATTTATATGTAATTTATATATTTGAGGGTTTGGTAAGGGTTTCCCTTTTCTGTCTTTTTTTTTTTTTCTTAGGCAGTGAATGACCTAATATGACCCATAGTTTTGAATCTTTTCTAAATTTCTATAAATCAATCAGTAATTTTATATATTGTGACTAGTATCAAACTTTACACAGCATATCATCTTCTTCTTCAGCGGAAGACGTACTTATTGTGGCACAGTAAGAGTCAATAGAAAGTATCTTCCAAAGTCAGTTACAAAAGCAAAACTAAAGAGATGTGAAATTAAAGCCTTAGAAAATAAGAATGGAGTGAAAGTATTCAATTGGAAAGATAAAAGATATGTTGTGACTCTATCAACAGTTCCAGAAACATGATGCTACTCTTATCAACACAGGTAAAGTCACAAGGACTGGTTTACCTATCAAGAAACCTAAAAGTGTGTTAGACTATAATAAGTGCAAGAAAGGAGTTGATTTATCAGATCAAATGTCATCATATTATTCACCTCTGAAGAAGTCAAGAAAATGGTACAGAAAAGTAGCATTAGAATTTATTGCTGGTACTTCTATAGTGAATGCTTGGGTACTTTACAATAAGTACTTTGCTGTCAAGAAAATGTCATTACGTGCATTCAAGGAATCTATTGTCTTATACTATACTAGTGGTATCATGAAGGAAAAAAACAAACCAGGAAAATCAAGTATGAATATTTCAGGAAAATCTTCACATTGTCTCAAAGAAGCAGGACAGAAAAGAAAAACAAGGAAACGATGCAGAGGCTGCTACGAAATGTTAGCAGTAAATGAAGGATCCAAAGTGGCCAAAATCAAGTCAAGAAAGGTTTCCACATATTGTGACTCATGTGATGGCACTCCATATCTATGTTTATCATGTTTCAATCTCAAACATAACTATGATA
This sequence comes from Macrobrachium nipponense, assembly GCF_015104395.2. Classification (NCBI taxonomy): domain Eukaryota; kingdom Metazoa; phylum Arthropoda; class Malacostraca; order Decapoda; family Palaemonidae; genus Macrobrachium; species Macrobrachium nipponense. Next base: position 142,633,236 of record NC_087201.1, read on the forward strand.
TGATTTTTTCATTAGCAAATGGAATGGAAAACTAATTTTCTTATATACTGAATGTCAGACAAAATTTTCTTTGCAATTATTTCAATAAAACTTTTTTTTTTTTTTTTTTTGTATAATTCAACCCTTTGATAGCAATACTGATCTACTAAAATAATAATTGCAATTAAAAGTTTAAGTTTTTTTTTATAAATTAAAAAAAATAATTTTGTTCTACTGGGACCCACCGGTGGGTCACATTGCAGCAAATGAGAGAACAGTGTGACCCACTGGTGGGTCCCATCGCTGGAAACGTGTTAAATCACTGGTTGCATATTCCTTTCTGCCCACAAATCTCTACTTATGTGGATTTTCAGGGCACTCAGTCTTATTGTTCTTCGCCAGACGGGAGAGAAAACACGAATAAAAGGAATTGACAACTTACTGATGAAGCAAAATAGATGTATATAGAGGTCAGTAAAAGGGAAATACAGCTAAATCAGCACTATTGAAAATCAAATTCTGATTGGAGTTAAAATTATCCCCTTCACTTCCGGAAAGGATTGACTTTAATTAACACAGAATCGAAGCGTGTTCAGTGAGATTATTTTTACTACAAGTTAAACAAAGGGATTTCAATCACCTTGATGTCACGCTGATCTGGAGAAAATATATAGTGGATATTGATGTGGATGTACACACAGACACATGTATGTATGTGTGTCTATAGTTCATATATATATATATATATATATATATATATATATATATATATATATATATATATATATATATATATTATATATATATATATATTATATATATATATATATATATAATATATATATATATATATATATATCATATATATATATATATATATATATATATATATATATATATATATATAAATATATTAGATTGAAATAAAGATGATGAAACTCGCATGAAGAAATTATAAGGGATGAGTAGAGCCAATTTTCTGACTTTACAAAAGGGGCGAGGGTAATTACTGCGATATGCAATCATTATTAGAAACTTTCAAGGTCGTAATAACGATACCGGGTAATATCAGCGCGAGAAACTCAACTCGGAAGATGATACGTAAAGTTACTTTTTTTTTCAGCCTAGTCTACCACAACAGGGAACCGAACGATACTACTTACTGTACTTTTTACCACACTTTACAAAGCGCTTACTAATTTTTCCAATAATAAGGTTGTCGACTCTTAAAGTTATATATTTTTTCTCTCTCTCTCTCTTTTTGCAATGTAATCTATATACCGCCCACATAGCCGGCCCTCCTCGTTTTTTAAATCAAAATTATAACTTTTGTCCTTTCGTACGTAAAGTCATGATTCAATAAAGGTTCCCACTTTGTCACCTGTGTTAATTCCATTTTGAGTTTCATAGTAGATTATTTTGTCAAAAAAAATAATATTTTGTACCTCAATCTAACTAAAGACC
>NC_087201.1:142644678-142657178 GCF_015104395.2 Macrobrachium nipponense
TAGCTGGGTATTGAAGGTCTTGCTTTATGACCTTGTTTTTGCACCTTCAGTAGGCGCTGTACCTCTCTGGTCATATTGCACTGTCAGGTGTTGGGAAATGTCATCTGTGGTGGATCTAATTTTTAAATTACGATTTTCTGGATTGCTTATGTGTTCAGAGTAATGGAACTTTCACTGTCTTGAACTCTTCATAATATATATATATATATATATATATATATATATATATATATATATATATATACACACACATATATATATATATATATATATATATATATATATATATATATATATTATATATATATATATATATATATATATATATATATATATATATATATACAAATACACACGCGTTTATGTACCATCGTGAATACAGCTCAAGTGTAATTATACGTGCAAACACCCATTGCGGTAAAATGTTCGTAACACTATAGCTGCTCATATGTAAACAAAACTCTCTGGTGTTATTTACGACAAAGCACATGATTGTAACTTCTGTGGATTACCTTCCTCGAAAAAGTGCCGGACTTTTTACTGCAACAAATTATGCGTTTCGTAACTAAGAAATTACTGGAATAATCACTAGTCGCGACGCCAACCTTCCATCAAATTTTCGTAACAACCCACTCGAAAAAAAAAAAATCGCACAAATAATTCTACCGCGCCCTCCCCTAATCTCCTGCTGAATTATACAAAATACAAACTAGTTACTAGTCTCGACGCCACCCTTCAGTAAAATTTTCGTAACAATATATACTCATATATAAACAAAAGATCATTTACGATAAAGTGCATGATTAACTTTACTTGGTAAATTACCTTCCTGGAACAAGTCCCGGACTTATACAGCAACTAATTTAAATTATGAGTTTCATAACTAGAAATTGCTGGGGTAATCACTAGTCGCGACGCCAATCATTTTCGCAACAACCCACTTGTAAAAAAAACATACAAACACAAACAACGGACAAACAACATAAGCTCGGCGAACCCAATAATAATTGCAACACTCACCATCAGCCGGGAGAAGGCGACGACTGTCCTCCGGGATATTGCCATGGACGTCCTTTTTCCAGGGAGTCGTTATTGTCGAAAAGAAGAAACCGATAGATTAATGAACATCTGGATTTCAAATCGTGGCACTTTGTGACGACACGCAGGTGGCGTTTGTGGTTGGGACGGGGTGAGATTAAGTGGGGACGGGGTGTGAGTTCTGGGGTGAGGGTAGTCGCATGACGTTAAATATTACAGTTAATGGCGAAGCAAGGAAAACTAGTATAATCAGTCACGGGATTACTTTACTATTTTTCTTCCTCATTACGTTGACTAACCTGATACACCCATACAAAAGCAAATGACTCAGACCATTTTTTATGACAAACATTCATATTAGGGATAGGCTTGGGGAGGGGGTGGAGGGAAGGTAGGCATCACTCCCCCAACGCGTCAAGTTTTAATTTTTTTATCGTTACTTTAAATAACACAATAAGCTCATATAAAAGCAAAACAATCTCGTATTATCAACGAACGAGGGCTTGACATGATCGTAACAATTGTAGTATTATACTGTCTGCGAACATAATTAAGAACTTACTGAAATCATATTATTGCAATAACCATTCAACTGTCAGAAACAATACGAAGCAGCCATCGTAGGCATTTTACTTGGTAGCATCCACGTTCCAAAGAATATATTACAAAATATACGTTAATAATAGTAAACAGGAATAAACAGAAATCGCAGGAAATTACTTCTTTTTTCAGAGCATTGAGACTTTTCAGAGCATTGTCGCAATGGGGAAATGAATTAGGATACAGAAATACACATAACGTGTTAACGTACGCTACAAACGTATTGCTAGTAGGTCTGCAACTACATGGGGTTTTTCTTTTAGCTTTGCCCGTTTTTATCCTCTAATCATTCGGGTCGTTATCTTTAACTTTAAAACTAAAATTACATGTGTTAGAATTTATCAAAGTTATCATCAAGAGCCACCTCAGCCAGTAACAATAACAGTAAACCTTCATAGATAACTGGGCCTACGTAACACCGCCGTCTTTTTTATGAGTAATACATCACATACTCGAACACCAAACTTAATTCGAAATACCTATGATTATATTCACTAGCATCGATATTATCACCGCGCTGTAACCAACCACTTTTTAAAGACCAGGGTCCAGAGACGACTGAACTGTCAATTGGCGACCAAGTCCCAACCGACTCAACAGACAACATGCGGAGAAGGCAGTTCAGTTCGAGTAACAGAACTGCAAATTCCGGGCGGTTATTCGGAAGCGGTTGTTAACAAGATGACGTTCAAAATGCATTATTTGAGGTTCTGAACTCTTTAATTTGAAGCTTTGGTCACTTAACTAACACTAGCTGTAAGTTTTAAGTTTTGCAGTTGGTATTTTTAATATCGTTGCATCCTCGTCCCTTAGTACTTAGGTTCTAAGAAGACAGGTTGGTAATTCACGTACTTTATTCTGGTATATCAATTATAAGAATGCAGATCCATGCTTCTGCTGTCGTCACAGTTCGTGGATCGCGGGAGACAGGACAACAACTCCCAGAAGGTTCAACATAGTAGAATGAGAGAGTAGTGTTTCTCAATACATTATACTCCTCCCCCCTTAGGTTAACACACACACAAAAAAAATTAAATTTGTTCAATGGGTCTACTAGGTTTCTTACTTACTCTGGCAGATTTTCTTACAATGGCACCAGTATCACAATTACTGTTCTCTGATCCTACTACTTCTACATTGGGATTACAAATCATACCTGAGTTCTGAATAGGGTTATTTGTCTCTTCTAATCCTTGTACATTATGGGGAGAAGAAACTTTAGGAACATAAGGAATCATTGTATCTTTTAATAGTGACTGTTCATCAGTTATTTTAGTATTATACATTTTTCTCTCAAATAATTGTGATAGGTGACGCTTCCAAGTCAAAATACCATATACATCTACAGAAACTAAATAATTCCTTTCACCAAGAACTTTGAATATCTTAGCTTCCACCCATTCTGGTCCTTTACCAAAATTCCTGGCATATACTGCATCACCAACTCTGAATTTAGACTCATGAACATAAAACTCGTCTTGTTTAGGCATAATAACATCTAATGGACCCTTAAATTTCCTTCCAAATAATAATTCAGGTGGGGAGCAGCCAGTAGAAGACTGTACTGTACGTCTATAGGTATACAGAAATTTTGCCATTCTCGCTTTTACAGGCAAATTACAATCAAACGTTTTGAAATTAGTTTTGAATATTCGTACAGCCCGTTCTGCAAGCCCATTTGTACTTGGATTATATGGTGCTCCTGAACAATGTCTAACACCAGTTTTTCTGAAAGAAATTGTCTCCTAGACATAAAACAAGTTGCATTATCAGTTACAATTGTGTCAGGAATACCATAATTAGCAAAGCATGACCTTAAACATTGTATGGTATCCTCTGAAGTTATATTCTTGCAAGCATAGGCATCAATACATTTAGAAAAGGAATCAATAATAATCAAATATTGAATGTTATCAATGGGTTCACAATAATCTACATGCAAGCGGGACCAAAGTCTATCTACTGAAGGCCAAGATAAAGGTGAAATGGCCTTATGTTTGAGATTTGTTAAACATAATGCACAGTTAGAAGTTATTTGTCTTAAATCGTGGTCCATGTTGGGCCGATATACAAAAGACCTTGCTTCAGCTTTCATGGCAACAATACCCTTGTGGCCCTCATGAAGCATTTCCATAACAAGCTTACTCAACATCTCAGGAACCAAAATACGATTTCTATACACTAATACATTTTCATGCAAAGAAAGATCATTTCTCAATTTATAGAAAGGTAACATAAAATTTTCCATCATATTTTCCTTAGAGAACCTCTTCATTACATAATCTCTTACTCTGCATAAAACAGTGTCTCTTTCGATGCATTCTTTAACCATTGTAAAATCAAAAGAATTCTTTTCCAAAATATCAATTAAATTTACATATTTTCCTGGCACATGAAAATCAGCATCATCTCTACATAATGGTAGCATACTAAGAGCATCTGCCACTGTATTATGCACTCCCTTAATGTGCTCAATTTTAAAATCAAAACCTGATAGAAAGAAAGCCCACATTTGAATACGAGCATTCGATAATTGTGGAATACTCTTACTAGGGTTAAACAGATGAGTCAAGGGTTTATGGTCCGTCTTAATAACGAACTTCCTACCCAAAAGGAAATAAAAAAACTTCTTGACTCCAAAAATAATGGATAGAGCCTCTCTATCAATTTGAGAATAATTACATTCACCATTAGATAATTTTGTACTTTTGAAAAAACGGTAGAAATTTTACCCTTATTTTCTTGCTTAAGAACGGCTCCCACTCCTTCTAAAATCATTGTAGCATTGGGGTTAAAATTATCCAAAGTATCAGCTCTTCCCAAAGCTTCCTTAATATTCTGAAAAGATACTTCATGAACTGCTGACCAATGAAATTCCACATTCTTTTGGGTTAAGTTATATAAAGGACATAAAATAGAGCTGAACTGAGGTACAAACTTATTGTAATAAGTGCATTGCCCCAAAAATGATTTTAAAGACTGGACAGAATGAGGAGTTGGAGCTTCCAAAATTGCCTCTATTTTCTTTGGGTCAGGTTTAATTCCATCACAACGTAACATGTACTTCCCTAGAACCAATAATACATATTTTATCTTTATTCAACTTAACATTTCTCTGTTGCAAAATTTATAAAATCTTATATAAACTCTTGACATGTTCCTTCTTGGTAGCTCCGACACTCAATATGTCATCTAAAATTTACCTGGTGCTGACGGCAACCTAAAATGAGTATTCATAATTAAATATTGTTGAGAATTTTCACTCACGGATACCTGTAAATATGCATTTTTCAAATCCAATTTTGAAATATACTGACAAGAACCTACATTTGCTAAAATATCATCCAATCTCGGTAATGGAAAGGTATTAACACTGTTTGGGTATTGAGATACTTAAAATCAACACAAATCCTTATTCCACCATTAGGCTTCATTACAGGAACAATAGGACTGGCCCAATCTCCAGCATTCTCGACCTTGCTCACTATATTTTTACTTTCCAGTTCTTTCAAACTATTCTGAATTTTACATTTATAATGATAAGGGACAGATTTAGTCTTAAAATACTTAGGCACAGCATTTTCTTTTAATATTAATTGACATTCATAATTTGTAAAGGGTTGTCCTTCCACCACCTGATACTCATTGAACATTTTTACACAATCAAGCTTAGGCCTAGATCCTTACCTTACAGACCTTGCATCTTGTTCGGGTTGCCTCAGGTCCCTCAGTGTGAGATACCTCTAATTTCTACCAGAGTTGCTAATGCATCTTCCGGTATACTTTGCATCTTCCAATCTTGGATGATCTGGGATGCAGCTTAGATATTTGTCGAGCTTATTCTTAAACACATCTCTACTCACTCCTGATATATTCCTCAGATGAGCTGGCAACGCACTGAATACATGCTGCATTGTCGATGCTGTTGCGCAGTGGATTAATGTCCTGTGTGCTTTCTTTAGTTTTCCTGGTATAGTTTTTGGTACTATTAATCTACCTCTACTTGCTCTTTCTGATATTTTTAGCTCCATGATGTTTTCGGTAATTCCTTCTATCTGTTTCCATGCCTGAATTATCATGTAGCGTTCTCTTCTCCTTTCTAGACCATATAATTTTTAAAATTGTAGTCTTTCCCAGTAGTCAAGATCCTTAACTTCTTCTATTTTAGCTGTAAAGGACCTTATTACACTCTCTATTCGTACAATATCCTTTTGATAGTGTGGGTACCATATCAATATTCAAGCAATATTCAAGTGGACTACGAACATACGTTTTATAAAGCATAATCATGTGTTCAGCTTTTCTTGTTTTGAAGTGCCGTAACAACATTCCCATTTTTGCTTTACATTTTGCCAATAGAATTGCTATTTGATCATTGCATAACAGGTTTCTATTCAACATCACACCAAGGTCTTTAACTGCTTCCTTATTAGTGATTGTCTCGTTATTAGGTCCCTTATATGCATATAGCTTTCCTTCTCTATCTTCATAATTTATTGATTCAAAATTATCAGAGTTAAATACCATCCTATTTACCTCTGCCCATTCATATACTTTGTTAAGGTCTCTCTGTAGCACGTTCCTATCTTCATCACAAGTAATTTCTCTACTTATTCTTGTGTTATCAGCGAAACTACTCACTACCGAGTCCTTAACATAGCTGTCTGAAATACTCGCATTATAAATTATTATTTCTTCAACATAATTCACCTATTTCACAAATACTAGGTCTAAAGTATTTTCCTTTCTTGTTGGCAGGTGATGTATTTGTTGAATGTTGTAGTCTAGTAGCATATCTAATAGCTTTTCGAATTGCCTCTTATCTTCTGTACTACTATTACTCTCTTTTTTATATGCATAAATACAACCACAATCTCCTATTCGTATTTCCAATCTACGAAAGGAAAGTGAAAGTCTCTGGATAGGAGAATAGTCCAGCCCTTGTGATTTCTACATATATCATCCAATTTTTCTATTATTGTGTCAAACTCTTTAGTATTAGGGGGTCTATATAATACTATGTTCATTAATTTTTCAGATTCAAATTCTACCGCTATTAGTTCACATTCTGAGTTACTATATTTCTCATATATTTTTCCTTGTTTTATGTCTTTCCCATATATCGCGGTTCCCCGTTGATTCCTATTTTTTCTATCTGATCTATAAGTTTGGAACCCTTTTATTTGATCATCATTACCAGTCTCTTGGGAATACCAGGTTTCAATTTTATTCATTATATCTATTTTCTTTTCAATTTGGGTTAGTTCTTCTAAGAACTCTATTTTTCTTTTTGAGTTACTCATAACTAAACCCTGCACATTCATCACTATGATGGTTTGGGTATTATGTCCTTCATTTCATATGGGTAATAATAAGGATTTTCCCATGTCTCTTTCCTGTTCTGGTATGTTGTTCTTTTCTTCATTTCCAGAAATTCTGACATTAAAAAATCCAACTTTTCCAATATATTTGTTCTTCCTTCATCATAATTATTCATTTTGTGTATGAATCTGCAATTTTCTCTGTATCTGCACCATCCCCTAGCATCGTATATACAGTACTTGTCTCTTGCACTGTATCTTGGAGCTGATGTTTGAATATTCTTTGGTGACACTCTATAGCGCAATGATGGCTTGTTTTTTTTCCTTCACCTCATGTTCTTTGTTCCTTTCTTTATTTGTTTCTTTTCTATTTTGGATTTTATTATTTAATTGATTATTTAAATGATTTTGATTCAAGTCTAGAGGGTGCATATATTTACATTTTTCGTTGAACTTACATCCTTTTCCTTCTTTTAGGTTTTTGCATATTTTTGGACGTAGATCTCTGCATTCATCCTTATAACCATCTAGGTATGCACATTTACCATAGATTTCATAATTGTGACATACCTTGGGATGTTTGTAGTAACACCTTTCACCAAATCTGCAATTCCCTCTTTTCAAAAGGGTGCAGACTTTGTCTTTCTTTTCTATTTTTTCTTGCTCTTTCCCATCAGTATGCAGATCTGGGTAAAGCCTCGTCGGAATTTTATTTTGTGTTGTCATGTCGTAATTTATATCTTCGTATGTATGCTGCTTGATTGCCTCATATGTAGTATCTATGAGTATCTCTGCATCCATACTCTTGTCCTGCTCTTTGTTTTCATTATTTTTTTCTGTCATTTCAGTTTTGTTTTCTTCTTTTCCGTTTTCCTCTTCTTCCTCTTCCTCGTCTCCTTCATCCTCTATTTGCACATTAAGTCTTGATTCAATAACATTGTCTATCCATGAGAGACATGTTGAGCAAAATACTCTAGTATCCTTACTCGTATTTTGCTGGACTTCAGCGCATTAGGGATGCGTGGGTATGTTGCATGCATAACATTTCCTGATCAGGTTTTGTAGATTTACTATACTATACCACACCTTACACAGTTTGCATGCTTTAGGCATTCATTTTCCTATTGCATCAAATAGTATATTCACAATGTTTACCTTATTCATTTTCTTTGTCGGAATATGTTGATTGATGTAAATTTTCTTTATAAGTCTCTTGACCACTTGAATTTTATTTGGAACTCCTTCAGTTATTTTCATGATATTTTCTGCTGATTTATTACAGCTTGAAGGAACATATACTTCATGTCTAAGAATATTTTTGTATCTTTTTGATTGGGGCTGTTATTGATCTTATAGATGAGAAATGCCAGCTCCCTTCCTGCTTACTCATCATATTGCATAACTGCAATGCAAGCAAGATTTTGCCATCTCTTGCCACAGTTGGAGCTTACTGCCATCCTGATAGAATCTACAATAATTAACTGGATAAACTAACTTAGTAGATGCTTTATCCTACTATTTGCACACTAATCTTATCACCGACAGTTCACGAAGACTTCTAGATATAATTCGTTTTCTAGTCGCATGTTAAACTTGGGATAATAAGAGGACCTTTAAATTTATCATTACACACATCATCAATTTGTACCCACTTGTACTTCAATTTCTTCATCAAAGACCTGCCTGCTAAATTTAAATCATTAACTACAACAAAAAAGTTTTATCCCCTGACAACTTGGCCTTTAAAAGAAACATCACAATTTATTTCACTGTACACTTGCATTTTAGCTTTATCATAATTTGCTAAGCGTTCCCTAGTTGGTAATGGTGTTAAATCAATTTTATTAGCATCATGCCGTAAAATAGTGGATACACCACTGCCAGTGTCTAATTCAAATTCCAGGGCAAACCCATTTAACATTAAAATGTCTTTATATGGTTTCTCATAATCATCGACAAAATCAATAGATTTCATATAAACATCAAGAAGTTTTAATAAATCATAAGACTCATGGAAATTTTCATTAATAGGAATATGCTTACTAGTAGCCTCGCCTACATCATGCACTGTTTTAACATTCCTAGATTTATTTCTAGCCTTTTTATTAGAACACACTGTACTCACATGGCCTTCCTTGCCACAAGAATAACATTTAGCGTTCTTAAATTTACAATCATTAGTGAAATGGTTATCAAGCCCACAATGAATGCATTTACTTTGAGCTTTACAATAATAACTTTTACCTTCCCCTTTAGAGTCTGCACTAGAATTAGGCCTAGGCTTAGTTACCTTATGCCTCACCTTGTTAACAGTACCTGTAGGCCTATTATCTGTAAATGAACTTGAAGTAGGACTACATTTGGTAACATAAGCAGTTTCTAAATTGGTAACCTTGGCAAGTAATTCAGGAGAGGAGATTGATTTAAACTCAAATGGATCAGCTAATGAAACCTTAAAATAAACTTCATTATCAATACCAACCAATAATTGTTCCTTCAACCTTCGGTCAATATCACTATTAAATTCACACTGTTGTTCTAACAACTTTAGTTCTGCATAATATTCCAGTAGATCTATATTACAATTCCGCGGCGGCCTAGACTATGGCAGTTGCGGTTTTTCTACGCAGTTTTACCTCCTGAACAAGAATTTCAAGTAATATTTATTCGGACGACTGTAATTAACCCCCAGGGGCTATTACTAAACACCGCGTGAACTGCCTTGTTTAAAGTTATTGTTGGGGTTGCGAGTGTGTGTGTGTGTGTGTGTGTCTGTGTCCCAGCGTGGCTTAGGAGTTAAAGACCTTCCCTTATCAACAAGAGACCTCAAGACCAATTCCTTTGGGAAGGAACAACATGGGGTCCGCTTCTCTGAAAAATCGACCGAGCCCTGGTGACATAATCGGTAAGACTGAACGTTATTTTCTTTAGTAATTTCTTAACGACAAAAGGAGCCCAGAAGACGCTATAAACTCTTTTTACATGGGGCAGAGTCCTGATGTCCACATCAGATCCCTCACTACATCCAATAAGGGCCGGACTCGGAAAGGAATTAAACACAGTAGAATTAAAACAAAAAAAAAAAAAAAAAAAAAAAAAACAATACACGATTAATTTTCCCAAAGATTTTCCTCTGGAAAGGGGCACGGCTCAATGGCGTTTCAGAGTCCAGAGGTCTACAGCAAGCATCTAACCTCATTCAAAACTGGCTGAAGCAAAATAGATTTATAAAAAAATTCACGATTAATTTTTCCAATGATTTCCTCTAGAAAAGGGCCCGGCGCAATGCCATTTCAGAGTCCAGAGGTCCACAAAAGGTTTCTTACCACACTCAACATGGGCTGGTCTAACTAACTAAGGAAAATAAGTAATGAAAAAATTTGGAAAATTAATTTTCCCAATAATTTCAGAGTCCAGAGGTCCACAATACGCTTCTTACCACATCCAACATGGGCTGATCTAACCAACAGCAATGAAAAAGAGACTAAAGGAAATTACTTAAAAAAATGGGAAAACCAATTTTCCCAATAATTTTAGAGTCCAGAGGTCTACATCAGACCTCTTACCACATCCAACAAAGTTAGAAAGAAAATGGAATTTCCCAAAATGGGAAAATTTATAGAAAATAAACTTCCCAAAATGGGAAAATTCATTTTCCTAATAATTCCCTTCCGGAGAAATGGGGAGGGGGGTGGAGGGGAGGATGGTGGCGGGCGGGCCACAGCGTAATGCCATTTCGAAAAAGGCCGAACCTAATAGCGCGCGGATTAGTGCCACCTAGATACATACTATACCTTTCAATTTAGCGTCTGCATAACATTAGCATAGTAATTAACCCTCAGCTGTAGCTTCACCTCATCGATGGCGATGGCTCAATGTTTTTTCCGGGGGTCATTTGCATTTTTGTGTTTCATTTGCTTCCGGAGAATCTGTTGTAGCAGATGAACCCACTGGCCAACGTTGGGATGGGAGGTAAAATGGTGAAAGTATTGCCGGTAATCAAGTAATGATAATATACGATATTAGAAAATTCTTTCCTCATTATTTTAGGTTCGTCCCAAATACTAACCAACTACGTTATTATTATCATTTTATTTTATTTTATTTTCTGATCTCAGACCTCCAATCTGACTGGGTGGTGCTTATAGTGTGGGGTTCCGGGTTGCATCCTGCCTCGTTAGGAGCCCATCACTTTTCTTACTATGTGTGCTGTTTCTAGGAGCACACTCTTCTTCATTAGTCCTGGAGATACTTCAGCCTTTAGTTTTTCCAGATTCCTTTTTCAGGGATCTTGGGATCGGTGCCTAGTGTTCTTATGATTATGGGTACAATTTCCACTGGCATATCCCTATCCTTCTTCTTCTTCTTCTTCTTTCTCTTCTTCTTCTTATTATTATTATTTTATTATTATTTTTTTTTTTTTTTTTTTTTTTTTTTTTTTTTTGCTCTATCACAGTCCTCCAATTCGACTGGGTGGTATTTATAGTGTGGGGTTCCGGGTTGCATCCTGCCTCCTTAGGAGTCCATCACTTTTCTTACTATGTGTGCCGTTTCTAGGATCACACTCTTCTGCATTAGTCCTGGATCTACTTCAGCCTCTAGTTTTTCTGGATTCCTTTTCAGGGATCTTGGGATCGTGCCTAGTGCTCTTATGATTATGGGTACGATTTCCACATGGCATATCCCATATCCTTCTTATTTTCTATTTTCAGATCTTGATACTTATCCATTTTTTCCCTCCTCTTTCTCTTCAACTCTGGTGTCCCATGGTATTGCCACATCAAATGAGTGATACTTTCTTCTTGACTTTGTCAATCAACGTCACGTCTGGTCTGTTTGCACGTATCCACCCTATCCGTTCTGATACCATAGTCCCAGAGGATCTTTGCCTGATCGTTTTTCTATCACTCCTTCAGGTTGTGCTCGTACCACTTATTACTGCAAGGTAGCTGATGTTTCTTGCACAGGCTCCAGTGGAGGGCTTTTGCTACTGAATCATGCCTCATTTTGTACTGGTTCTGTGCAAGTGCCGGGCATTCACTTGCTATGTGGTTTATGGTTTCATTTTTTTTTCGTATTGCACTTCCTACATATGGGAGAGATGTTATTTCCGTCTATCGTTCTTTGAACATATCTGGTTCTTAGGGCCTGATCTTGTGCCGCTGTTATCATTCCTTCAGTTTCCTTCTCTAGCTCTCCCCTCTGTAGCCATTGCCAATTGTCATCGCTGCTAGTTCTTTAGTCTGTCTCATGTATTGTCCGTGCATTGGTTTGTTGTGCCAGTCCTCTGTTCTGTCTGTCTTTCTCCTGTCTCTGTATATTTCTGGGTCTTCGTCTACTTTTATTAGTCCTTCTTCCCATGCACTCTTGAGCCACTCATCTTCACTGGTTTTCAAATATTGCCCCAGTGCTCTGTTTCGATGTTGACGCAGTCCTCTATACTTAGTAGTCCTCTCCCTCCTTCCTTTCGTGTTATGTATAGTCTGTCGTATTTGCTCTTGGGTGTAGTGCTTTGTGTATTGTCCATTATTATTATTATTA
>NC_087201.1:142659678-142665079 GCF_015104395.2 Macrobrachium nipponense
TTTCTGTATGAATGGTGTTATAGCCTACAAGTGTTTTGTTTTTTTTTTTGCAATTTCCATTGTTATATATGTGCCCGGAGAAGAATGGCACTCAGGGTGGTATTATCATTACCAATATGCCTTCCTACTATTGATTATATTACGGCCCAACCCGGGGACGAGTGTTGGAGTGTGAGTTGGATTACTATTATAACTATAATATTAAATGTTGCCACTATTACTATAATTTTTTATAATTAATATGAATAAACCATAAAAAAGAGAACTAATATCAGTATCATAGTAAAAAATATTTTTTTTATATTGCCTTCCAGGAAGGCTAGTATTACTATTATACTTGCTACTGCTAAGACCAGTATTTATAATTATAACTAGTAATATTGAAGAAATGTAAAAAAGAGAATTAAAATAATTCATATTAAACTGTTTGTAACTTCCTTTTTTATTACCGATGTGAATATGACAATAGCACCTTCATCAAGAAATTACATGAAAACATTGATCGAAGTATAAAAAAAAAAAAAAAAAAAAAAAAAAACACTGCCCTCACCTCAGGCTTATCAGGAGGAAGTTAATACCGGAAGTTAAAGAAGTCACGTGATCCGATGACATTAACACCCACCCCCATAAAAAAAACCGGAATTATAAAGAAATCACATGATACCAATGACAAAAAAAAATAAAAACAAGACACTGTGCCCCTCACCTCAGGCATATCAGGAAGCAGTTAATACTGTTAGTATAAGGAGATCACATGATACCAATGACCAACCAAACCTCCCCCTCTAAAAAAAAAAAAAATGAATACCCTACTGCGCCCCTCACCTCAGTCATATCAGGAGGCAGTTAATACTGGAAGTTAAAGAAATCACATAATATCAATGACCACCCAATCAACAACCAATCCCCCCACAAAAAAAAAAAAATAATAATAATACTGTGCCCCTGACCTCAGGTATATCAAGAGGAAGTTAATACCTTAAGTGCATCAGCGTTGACGTGGCCGAACCGACTGAATGAAATGGAATGGGGCGAATATCATCGTATTAATATAAAGCAAGGGTTTGTGTGTAAGCAGCGAGTGCCACTCTGGAGGCACCATTAATTACTTCTCGGCGAGTGCCAGTGACAGGCGTTTATCAAGGTACAATTTCAGAAACACGATTCATTCGCCTGTGTGTGTGTGTGTGTGTGTGTGTGTGTGTATAGTCTGTTGCTGTTGCTGTTGCTCCTGTTTCTATTGTTTCTGTTTCTGGTTATTGCTGTTTCTGGAATTGATGGTTTTGACGTTGTGCTACTGGAGTGATTTTGAGACTGGTGTTTCATAAGCTGAGCTGGGTCGAATATTTTTACTGTGAAATAAAAATCCATAGTTACATAAATAAAAGTTTTATTGTTTGTTTGATCTATAAGGAATAAACTTATATATATAATTTCGGAATTTTTATTATAAAACAAGTTCTTTCACGACATTATGAACTTCTTCTTGTTCTTCTTCTTCTTCTTGTTGTTGTTGTTCTTCTTCTTCTTCTTATTTTTATTATTATTATTATTATTATTATTATTATTATTATTATTATTATTATTATTATTATTATTATTTGTTATTTTTTTTTTTTTTTTTTTTTTTTTTGTTTTTTTTTTTTTTTTTTTTGCTATATCACAGTCCTCCAATTCGACTGGGGGTGGTATTTATAGTGTGGGGTTCCGGATTGCATCCTGCCTCCTCAGGAGTCCATCACTTTTCTTACTATGTGCGCCGTTTCTAGGATCACACTCCTCTGCATGAGTCCTGGAGCTACTTCAGCCTCTAGTTTTTCTAGATTCCTTTTTAGGGATCTTGGGATCGTGCCTAGTGCTCCTATGATTATGGGTACAATTTCCACTGGCATATCCCATATCCTTCTTATTTCTATTTTCAGATCTTGATACTTATCCATTATTATTATTATTATTATTATTATTATTATTATTATTATTATTTTTATTATTATTATTATTATTGATAGTATGACACCTACCTTTGATATTCTCTGGACTTCGACCTTAAATATCTTGAGTAATTTGAATCATATCATACTCGTAGCATGATAGTCATATGGGAATGTACGTTCCAAATACCCAGGGTCAGCACAACCCTATTCAACCTTTACAGAAAAACAAATGATTAAATAAATAAATATCAAGAAGATGAAAATTTCTTTCTTCTGTCCAGGGAAAATTATATACACAAACAATATCTGAAATACAGATATACAAAAATATGATAAATTGTCAGATTAAATTATAAGTTCATAAAACAATAGTACAAACATTAATAAGAATGTCTGTTTGAAAATGTATTCCTGTGTATTAATTCATTTATCCCTTTGTCTACCTGTCAGACAGGTTGATTGATGCCCTTTTAATTTCCTAGGCTCTCTCTCTCTCTCTCTCTCTCTCTAAAGAGAGACAATTAACATCTCCATTCAACGTTAAAATTTTTCACTGTCCGAATTTGCTTTCGGTTATTGGTTTATTCTCTCTCTCTCTCTCTCTCTCTCTCTCTCTCTCTCTCTCTCTCTCTCGTCATCGAGTTCACATCTCCATTCTTTCCACACTAGACATTTTAACGGTTAAATTTTCCATTGTTCGAGTCCACTCCAGTGCTGCTCTCTCTCTCTCTCTCTCTCTCTCTCTCTCTCTCTCTCTCTCTCTCTCTCTCTCTCTCTCTCTCTCTCTGTCTTGATATTGAGTTCACATTTCCAATCTTTTCACACAAAACATATCAACATTTAGATTCACCATTTGTCGAATTTGCGCTAGGGTATTCGCTTATTTCTCTCTCTCTCTCTCTCTCTCTCTCTCTCTCTCTCTCTCTCTCTCTCTCCGGCTTATACCCACGCTGCCTGAATGAATACAGGCGTTGCTGTCGGTCTATATTGTTTTATGCGAGCGCTGTCGCTCTTTGCCTTTTCCTGATTCTAATTTTAGCTGGCGGTCCTCCCTGTCCAATTTCCTGTAAGGTATCTCTACGGAGCCTTCCATGCATCCAACATTTAATCTTTTACCTAGAGCGTACTTCCCATCCTCCTGTCACTTGTAATTCACTGTGCCACATTCGTATATTTTTTTTAGATGTCGCTATCTTTTCTTTTCCTTCGTTACGCCTATTTTATTACTTTTTTTTCTTAAATGAAATCTGAATTGTCGGAAAATACCTGTAAGATTATGACAATGTATACTGTCAGTCACATGTTCTAACCATTGTGTGAATTCGGATGAAAACTGACTTCAGAAAAAAACAGTGGAAAAATTGAAGCTTTTAGAAAAATCTATGAGACAATAATGGCCAGTCTCATATATGTTCATAGTGCCCTATATTACATGATATTTCTATGAATCAAGACATAATTTGAAGATGGATGTCATAGGACAAATCCTTGAGGTACCAAGGTGAAAACCCAGTGGGACCCTGCAGTACTTTGACCTTATCTTGCCCAGGTCAGAAGAATACAAGGGGAAAGTCGAGGACCAATAATTTGTTGGGTTTAATCTAAGGAAGCGTTTATTACCTGTTATGAAAAATACGCGCAGGAAGAGCACTCCAAACAATTGATCATCTAATTGCCCTGTTTTCCATTTGATTTTAGCCAAAGAAAGTTCGACTGCACAATAATTTCAGGGGTCGGTGGTAATATTCATTTACTGATCAGACTTCAATGATTAGCTCCAGCCTGCTCTCACCCAAACCTAATCATCTCCGCGGTCTTAATTGATCCTTTTAATCAAATCTCCCACCGATGACGGCCAAGTAAAAGGTCATGGAGAGTTCGGGTCAACAGCAGAATTTCCGCTTGTTTTCGGAAAAGCAATCAGTCCCACATTTAGCTTTAATTAGTAAGGAATATACTTGATGTAGATACGACATTCTGTGTCATAGAACATGTAAACGGCGAATAAAGAAATAGAACTGTAGAAAATAATTACTTAAGGCAGATAAGTGTTAGGGAAGTATTAACTCCTACACCTTGAAGTGCAGAATAGAAATATAACAATTTGGCTTAATTTTATGATCTGGGATAAACGCAAAGCATGAAATGGTGAAGATGCAAACCTATAAAGTTGCAAAATTGTAGTAAGAGAAATCATACTTATTCTAAAGTTTATATGAAACTGAACAACTGGAAAAAGAAAAATTGCTTTTCAGTGAGATTAAGGTTGTTGAATAAACTAGTGTCATCGAATGAGGTCAACAGACATAACCGCGCTTCCACTCACCCACACACACACACGTCTGTGTGTAAGTGTGTGTGTAAGTGTGTGCGTGTGTGTGTGTGTGTGTGTGTGTATGAGAGAGAGAGATTAAGATAAACGGGAACGCTAGAGCAGATTCGAACTTAAGCTTAAGAGATATGAACACAATATTACCGACCACAGAATGAGAGGAAACTTTTAAAGCCTTGTGCATACATTCCAGCTACCGTGTTTTATGCATACTCCATAAATGCTTGGTATTGTGTCAGACGTCCTATAGCTAGTTCACTATGTAGAACAATCTCAAGATATAAGAAAAGCATTGATGTGAATAGCACCAATGTTTCATTTTTTATAGACTTACGATGCTGAGGCTTCAATAGAATAAAGCATAAAGAAAGCACCTTCCTGTGATGAAATAATTGCAAACAGTGTATTGATATGACGAAAACATAAACGAAAAAAAGAAACATTTTACAGATGGTGTATAAAAGACAGCTGTCCTTATAAGAAATAAAACAAAACAACACTGAAAAAAATAGTACGAAAAGCTGGCAATAAAAAGAATATTGAAAGAATTGGAAACAAAGAAGAATCACGTAATAAGTCATCTTAAGAAGACAAATTTTTTCTTTATAGGAAGTAAGTAAAACAAAAAAATATTATTAAAATTAACTGCTAAACGAGGGTTATATTGCACCATATAAAAAAAAAACTCTTATATCGAAAGAATGAAAAATAGTGCAATTGAAATGAGAAAAATATAAACGAAAAAAAAAGGAAACACTTTCATAAATCATAAAAGGAAGACAACTTTCCTTATAGAAGATAAAATATAATTTTAAGAATACTGAAAAAAAAACCGAAGAAATGTTGAGGAGGGTAATATGTCTCAATAAAAAAAACACATGGTGACTGAAATAAAAAGAGTAATGCACAATAAAAAGAGTATGGCAAAAAAATAAACAAGAAACACGTTTACTAATATGTGGAAGACAAATGCCCTTATAAGAGGTAAAATAAAAAGAAATTCCTGACAAAAACATGGATAAATGTTGGGAACAATGAAAAACAATGTAATTGAAGCGAGGAAAAACACAAGAAACGAGTTTGAAAATCATCTAAGTGATATCTATAAAAGAAACCACCACCTCCAAAGAGAGAG
>NC_087201.1:142675579-142683079 GCF_015104395.2 Macrobrachium nipponense
GGAAGGAAGAGGGAGTCTAGTGAGGGAGGGAGAGAAGAGGTGGTGGAGATGGATAGAGGGTGGGAGGAGGGAGTGTAGGGAGGGAGGAGGGAAGGGGGTTCTGGTAAATTCACCAGCACTGAAGGTGCTAAATTATTTAATCAATTAATTAATCAAATGCTTATCGTTCCTTACTGAGGGAAATGTCTCTTCCCCCTATTTTTAGGGTGAAAGAAGCTGTTTATATCAACACTTTCTCATTTAATCTTTTTTTTTCTCTCCTTTGTTGATACAAAATATTGTTAGGTTACCTGTCACCTTGGCTTCTCCAAACGAAGAAAAAGAGTTAAGAGGAAATGCAGGAATCTTGGTATGTTCTGGTTTATTAAGCCGAGTGTTTATGATGAAAACTATTATTATTATTATTATTATTAATATTATTATTATTAACCAAACAAAAACTTCTTTCAGTTTTTCTTCTGAAGATTGAAAAAGAAACCCACAAATTCAATTTGTAACTTGTTTACTTCTAAGTATTTACATTAGTTTACTCCACACTCGAGTACTTTCAGGCCCTTCTGTGGCCCATTCTCAAGAGATGTTTGGGATGTTAGCCTGGTCAAGGCCCAGCAGTCTTCTGGAACTTCTCGTTGTGCTGTCATTTATGCGATGGCTGTTCTGGTTTTCTTGAGAGTTTGCCAATCCCTTCTTGTCGCTCTGATATCCTGAGCTGATGGTCAATGGGATTCACCCTTGTGGTAAGGGTGTGGTCACCGAAAGTCTGTTGGGCAGGAAACCTAATCTCCAGGTCAGCAGGGTCAATCTTAGCTTCTTTTAATATCAAAGCTCGGCTTATGGGATCTTCTGAGGTAAAACCTTTGTTTCCTTCAATTACTTTAATCTCTCTGATAAGTGCACCTTCTACTACCCTCCTGTGACTAATTTTGTTGCTTTTGTATATAAGCCTACTGTTTTTGAAATCCATCCTATGGTCATTTTCCCAACAATGTCTAGCTATAGCACTCCCCTGAGAGTTAAGCTGTACTGCCCTTCTATGTTCTTGGACTCTAGTCCTTATTCCCCTACCTGATTCCCCCACATATCTGTCTCCACAATTATTGCAATTGATTATGTATACCCCCGCTACATCATCTGTATTACTGTCTTCTCCTTCCAATTTATTTTTACATACTTTGTTTTTTTAAGGTATTATTCAAAGGTATATACAAATTTATATTGACTTTCTTTCATTTTTGAAGTGATTTGATTTGTTTCATTTTTAGGCATAAAAGGGAGGGCAACTATTTTCTTGTTTTCTTTATCCCATGTACTCTCTACATTCGCTCTGTAAAATATTTTTCTAGCTTTGTTGAGTGCCCTTTTTCTGAACCATTCCGGGTATGCTAATGCATCGAAGCTTTTATCGATGTAATTTATTTCTTGCTCTATCTTGCAAGGGTCACACGTTCTCATTGCCCTAAGAAATAAACCTGTTAGACCCCTATTTTTATATCATGACTATGAAAAGAGAAGAAATGAATATATGAGTTTGTATGTGTGGGCTTTCTATATGTGCTGAATTCATATCCTGTTTCTTTTCTTTCTATGAGTATGTCTAAAAAGGGCAGTTTATTATTGTTACTTTTCTCTGAATTTGTGGGTTTCTTTTTCAATTATTATTATTATTATTCTTGAGGAATCGACTTGCCCTACTGTGCTTTACAAATTAAATTATTTTAAGACAGATAAGGCGAAACATTAACCATCTCAATATCAGTTGTTAATTTCAAATGACATAAATTTCCAAGTAACATTTCCGGTTGACGTCGTTACTCTATTTTATTTTATTTTTTCCATCAATAAAAGGCTCATGAGACTCCATATAGACTACGGGAAATCGGGTGTCTCTTTGCGATAAATTCTCTTTAGTCATGAAGTTACAATAACAATGTCCGTTGCCACAAGAATAAATGTAAGTTGTCCGTTAATTTAAAACTAATATATATATATATATATATATATATATATATAATATATATATATATATATACATACATATATATATATATATATATATATATATATATATATATACATACATATATATATATATATATATATATATATATATATATATACATACATATATATATATATATATATATATATATATATATATATATATATATATATATATATATATACATACAATATATATATATATACATATATATATATATATATATATATATATATATATATATAATATATATATATATATATATGGATGCTTGAGCGATCGTGTTATAAAAGTCCTGTTTGCTTCTCATAGAACATGTTCCACCTAGGCGCTGGAATAAACCATGATATGCGGTGCCCATCGCCAATCCAAACACGACGGCAAAAAAAAAAAAAAAAAAAAAAAAAAAAAAAAAAAAAAAAAAAAAAAAAACACATTATACGAATATTTAAAAAACAAAAAAAAATAAAGATAGATAACTAATGACATTCCGAAATAAGGCAATAACAGCGACATCGGAACTCGTCGCTCCATAAACAAAAACTTCGCTGAAAGCTCCTCGGGTCCCTTAATGAGATGCGGAAAGGAAACCATTTAACATGCTGAAACGCTTCCTTGTCAACACCAAGTGCCAGTTAGTAACAAATTCCATTACCTCGCCCCCCTTCTTTTTTTTCTTCCCTTTCTCTTTCTTTAACTCGGGTCGTTAGCGCGAGCTAATGAAAGACGAGGACGCCTAAGTTAAGACATTACTGAGCGGTTCACTGGTTAATGAGGACTTTAATACTTGTAGGATCCCCTCGATTCAATATGTACAATTTGGTGGTTATTTTCGCGTCAAGTTTTGCTGTGTTTGTTTTAGGATTTTTTTTCATTGACATAATTTATTATTATTAATTACTAGAATTTAGGTACAAGGTTAAGCTTACGAATTTAAGAACCGTTATATATATATAATATATATATATATATATATATATATATATATATATATTATATATATATACTATATATATATATATATATATGTGAAGTGGTTTCCCAAAAAGTCAGGTATAACCTTGTTTTTTTTTATTTAAATCAATAACGAATATTAATATAAATATATAAAATATAACTGTGAATAAGGCACGAAAATGAACTCGGAAGCTTTGTATATATAAATATATGTATATACAATGGAGTGTAATCCTGACTTCCACCTTCCTGGATTAATCACTGGTTGCATATTCCTTTCTGCCCACAAATCTCTACTTATGTGGATTTTCAGGGCACTCAGTCTTATTGTTCTTCGCCAGACTGGAGAGAAAACACGAATAAAAGGAATTGACAACTTACTGATGAAGCAAAAATAGATGTATATAGAGGTCAGTAAAGGGGAATACAGCTAAATCAGCACTATTGAAAATCAAATTCTGATTGGAGTTAAAATTATCCCCTTCACTTCCGGAAAGGATTGACTTTAATTAACACAGAATCGAAGCGTGTTCAGTGAGATTATTTTTACTACAAGTTAAACAAAGGGATTTCAATCACCTTGATGTCACGCTGATCTGGAGAAAATATATAGTGGATATTGATGTGGATGTACACACAGACACATGTATGTATGTGTGTCTATAGTTCATATATATATATATATATATATATATTATATATATATATATATATATATATATATATATATATATATATATATATATATATATATATATATATATATATATATATATATCTATCTATATATATATATATATATATATATATAATATATATATATATATATATATACTATATATATATATATATATATATCTATATATATATATACTATATATATATATATATCTATATATATATATATATCTATATATCTATATATATATATATATATATATATTATTATATATCTAGTATATATATCTATATAATACTATATATATATATATATATATATATATATATATATAATATATATATATATAGATATATATCTATATATATATATATATATATATATATATATATAGTATATTCTATATATATATCTATATATATATATATATATATATATATATATAATATATATACTATATATATGTTATATATATATATATATATATATATATATATATATATATATTGTTATATATATATATATATATATATATATATATATATATATATATATCTATATATATATATATATGTTATATTATATATATATATATATATATATATATATATATAATATATATATATATATATATATATATATATATATATATATATATATATATATATATATATATATATATATATATATATATATATATATATATATATATATAACCATCAATGAAGGGAAGAGGGACACACACAGATGTACATGCTGTCTTTATTGCACGTTTCGTAATTATCAAGTTAATTACATCATCAGGCTGTTAAAATGAAAAATAAATTTCCTAGTAAATTGTAAGAACAAAACTAAGTATTAAAAATTCAGAAACAAATGCAAAGTTAAAAAAGTTATTATTACAAGTGTACAAAATATACACATTAAAATTAAGGAAGTTAAATTATTTAAAAGGACATACATTAAAAGAATAAAGATAAATGAAACATAAAATAAGCAAAAATTGACAAAAGATTGAAAGCAGTTACAGAACAAAGAAGTTAAGGAGGCCGACCTAGAGGAGTGACAGCGTTAAACTAAACGTAACATAAAAAACATAAATAAACAACACAAGTCAAGGACAAATACAGAGGGGAGGAAGACGTATGGGTTATTCAACGACGGAACAAGTTGTTAATTAAGAGCGATTCTAGAATAACAAGGTCGTGCGGGTTGGTGGTATGGCCTAAAATACTGAAGTCTTTATTATCGATATATGTTTTACATATTTTGGAGTGATTTCTAATATTGGAGTGTTCCGGGTTTGCAATCGTGCTGCCAGTACGGAAGCTTATGCCACGATGAGAATCGATACGCACCTTAAGGAGTCTGCTGGTGGATCCCACATAGGTCCCTGTTTGACATTCAGGGCAAGTATATTTATAAATAACACCAGAGGACATATAAGGTGATAATCGCTCCTTCGAGGTAAAGAGGGAACCGATGGTGAAAGGGTTCTTAGGGATTAATTTTATGTTTATGGCATGAAAATGTTCCTGAATGATTTCTGTGAACTTTTTGTGAAATTTAATGTCATGAGTAAATGGAAAGCATGCATAGAACTTCCATTTACTTTCCATTTACTCATGACATTAAATTTCACAAAAAGTTCACAGAAATCATTCAGGAACATTTTCATGCCATAAACATAAAATTAATCCCTAAGAACCCTTTCACCATCGGTTCCCTCTTTACCTCGAAGGAGCGATTATCACCTTATATGTCCTCTGGTGTTATTTATCAATATACTTGCCCTGAATGTCAAACAGGGACCTATGTGGGATCCACCAGCAGACTCCTTAAGGTGCGTATCGATTCTCATCGTGCATAAGCTTCCGTACTGGCAGCACGATTGCAAACCCGGAAACACTCCAATATTAGAAATCACTCCAAAATATGTAAAACATATATCGATAATAAAGACTTCAGTATTTTAGGCCATACCACCAACCCGCACGACCTTGTTATTCTAGAATCGCTCTTAATTAAACAACTTGTTCCGTCGTTGAATACCCATACGTCTTCCTCCCCTCTGTATTTGTCTTGACTTGTGTTGTTTATTTATGTTTTTATGTTTACGTTTAGTTTAACGCTGTCACTCCTCTAGGTCGGTCCTTAACTTCTTTTGTTCTGTAACTGCTTTCAATCTTTTGTCAATTTTTGCTTATTTTATGTTCATTTATCTTCATTTTAATGTATGTCCTTTTAAATAATTTAACTTCCTTAATTTTAATGTGTATATTTTGTACACTTGTAATAATAACTTTTTTAACTTTTGCATTTCTGAATTTTTAATACTTAGTTTTGTTTCTTACAATTTTACTAGGAAATTTATTTTCATTTTAACAGCCTGATGATGTAATTAACTTGATAATTACGAAACGTTGCAATAAAGACAGCATGTACATCTGTGTGTGTCCTCTTCCTTATTGATGGTTATTAATACGGATTGACTCCTGACTCCTGGCACTAAGCTATATATATATATATATATATATATATATATATATATATATATATATATATATATAATATATATATATATATATATATATATATATAAATATATTAGATTGAAATAAAGATGATGAAACTCGCATGAAGAAATTATAAGGGATGAGTAGAGCCAATTTTCTGACTTTACAAAAGGGGCGAGGGTAATTACTGCGATATGCAATCATTATTAGAAACTTTCAAGGTCGTAATAACGATACCGGTTAATATCAGCGCGAGAAACTCAACTCGGAAGATGATACGTAAAGTTACTTTTTTTTTCAGCCTAGTCTACCACAACAGGGAACCGAACGATACTACTTACTGTACTTTTTACCACACTTTACAAAGCGCTTACTAATTTTTCCAATAATAAGGTTGTCGACTCTAAAAGTTATATATTTTTATCTCTCTCTCTTTTTGCAATGTAATCTATATACCGCCCACATAGCCGGCCCTCCTCGTTTTTTAAATCAAAATTATAACTTTTGTCCTTTCGTACGTAAAGTCATGATTCAATAAAGGTTCCCACTTTGTCACTTGTGTTAATTCCATTTTGAGTTTCATAGTAGATTATTGTGTCAAAAAAAATAATATTTTGTACCTCAATCTAACTAAAGACCGGTAGCTAATTTATAAGTAAGCCGATGCTGTATGTAGCCCTGTAACTTTTGGTTACAGAATATTAAACACCGTTTTTTATATGAATATAGGCTCATGCTTCATTTCTATCCAAAGGGAAATAAGAGAGACGTAGGTCTGATTGATATCGACGCAAGATGTGTTTGCTAGTTCGGTCAAGCTTGGCTTTCATGAATGCTAGTAGATAGGGAGAATTTCTTAGGTAATTCTGAGTGAAATTCCTATGGCTGTATGCATGTATTAATCGACAGATAGATGGATGGATGGATGGATGGATGGATGGCAGATGGACTAATCGATAGATGGATTAATGGACAGATGGATGGAGGGATAGATGATAAATAGCTGGATGGATGAATGAATTAACGGATGGATAGATAGCTGGATGGATGGATGAACTAACAGTTAAGAGAACACATGGTAAAAATGGATAGATGAATGCATGGGTCACCCAGCCCTGAGAAAAGATAAAGACGGCAAAAATAAAGGCTGATGAAAAAAAGGACAGGGCTGAAGAAAGCATTATAAATTACGAAGAAGGAAGTTGAGTGAAGTTCCCCAAAATTCCGATTACCTTGAGGAAATTGGAGAGCATCATTGACAAGGCCTATGGATGTTATGAGGAGCAATGTAAAAAAAAAAAAAAAAAAAAAAAAAAAAAAAAAAAAAAAAAAAAACAAAAAAAAAAAAA
>NC_087201.1:142688079-142693079 GCF_015104395.2 Macrobrachium nipponense
TCTTTTCTCCTTAATTTTCTTTTTATTCCTTTTTTGTTTGTGATGAATTTACTCAAAGGGTGTTTTTGTTTTGATGTCTCTCAAAATTCGACTGACATTGGGGGGTTATAGGGTTTGTAATAATATGAGCGAGGTTTTTTGGTTGTTGTGAGTCATGCCCTGAGAGAGAGAGAGAGAGAGAGAGAGAGAATTTGAGTGTGTGAGTCTGAGGGACGGGAGGACTTTGTAGCTGGGTTGGATCACTTAGCAAGCGCTTTGCACCTTTTTTTTGTCTATCCCCTCCCTATTTTTATTTTATTTTCGTGGGATGATATACTGGGCGCGGGGCGCGTTTGTTTTTTTTTTTGTTATCCATTATTGGGGAAAATTTGTATTAATTTTTCTGGATTGGGTTTTGTGTGTATATAAATACATTGGTGTTATTGAGATCGGGGGATCTTATAGAACACAAGAGCTTCCGTAAAGAGAGGAAAATGGCGGATGCTAATAGTACCACAATGCTGCTACATCACGTAACGAACGTGAATGCGGGCGTAAGCCCGTTCTGGGGAATCGTGGATGGTGTGTTGTCCCAGCCAGTGCAAATCTTTATTGAAGGTGTGAATAATTATTTAAGTGCAAAAAACATAACAGATAATATAGAGGCGTTTAGAGAGGCGAAGGCTTTCCTAGATTTCAATGAAGGTGACCACTCTCATCGTTGCAGAAGTTTCCAATTTGCAAAATGTCGTACCTGGACTGATTTGCAAGCCTTTTTGAAAGCAGCTTATGGCTCAAAGGAACACTGAGATATGGTGAGGGACCTCAAGGGTCTTTATAAAATACTGAAGGGCAATAATAGCCTCGTAGAACATGGTTCAAAACTTTTTGACTCCATGGCAGATTGGGTAGGAAAATTGAAAACATCCAAATGGGTTACAGGAAGTAGTGTCTCACTTAATAATTTACATAAACGATCCATTTTTCTATGCTCTTGCACGATGTACCGGATACAATAGTGAATAGCTTTGATGAAAAAAATTTAACCTACTTCAGACGAAGAATTACTTTGTGCCCAAATTGACAAACAGGTCTAAATGTCCCACTGTAGATAGTACAATTTTCAATGGGACAGGCCCAGGAGATAGGGGTCAAAGAGACAGAATTTTCTTCTCCCTGTCTGTGTGCAAAAGTTGAATATGACAAAAGATCGATCGATCAAAGGCAACAGCAGTTGTGCTGTTTCAACTGCAATAAACCAGGGCATCCAAAGAAATTGTGTAGAGCTAAACATTGTGGAATGTGTAAGAGTACGGATCACTATTGGCAATCTTGTCCGTCTCAGATACAGAGATGTGAGGCCTACACCTCAAAACTCTGGGATTTATAATGTGAGGACTTCCCAGGCAGGTCAAACCAGAGGGCAAAGGGGTCTGTGAAATTTTTGGAAAGCCAATCAACAAAAAGGGTACAGGTGATTAGTACGTGCCATTATGGTCTCGTGGGGGACACCCCAGAGCCCAGGCCTATAGTTTATGGAACAGTAGGGGATGTGGATATCCCGATATTTATAGACTCAGGTGCGTCTATAAATTTAATGGACTATAATTTGTATTAATCCATGTTCTCCAATTACCCTTTGCAACCATCAACAGAGACGGTGATGTGCAAGCCCATAGATCAAATACCCTGGGTTGTGTTCAAATACAGTTTACTCTCGGTGACAGTACTAACAGAACCATTTTTGGTATTGAAAGGAATTGCATTGGGCAACAGACTTTTACCAGGTCATCGTGTGTGTAGGAGACACAAGATTTCGATCCATGCGGGTGTTAATGGGATAACAGTCGGAATACCTGGTGTTTTTCTTCCTTATGAGGACGTGATTAGAATGGAGGACATAAAGATTATTGAAAAAGGAGATGTGCTTGGTGATAATAATAGCGGTGATATGGGAGTTACAGGGAGGGGTAATATTAGAAACCACATTGGTGATATGGGAAATAATTGCGGGGATTCTATCAGAGTTCACGGTGATAACAATTGTGGTGATGATATTATGGATGGTGATATTGATACTAATATTGATGTTATTTCTGATACTAACAATGCTGGGGATGATACTGAGGGTGGTAATGTGTACGGGATGGTGGAAAGGGGAGATACTAACCACAAATATAGAGGTGTTTTATCGGAGGATATTGTGTTATTACCAGGTTCAAAGACTGTGGTAAAAGTCAAATTGAGAGAAGTGAGGAAACTTACGGATGTTATACAAAAATAGTGAGGGGCTTAGAGGGGTTATTAGCATGGAATCGGTGAACAGTGTATCCATGGATGGGATCACTTGGTTGGAATTACTAAACTGTAATGATACAGTCAGGAGATACCAAAGGAATACATATATATTGGATTTCCAAAATTGGAGTCGTGATACGGGTTTAGTGGCTATCGTAGAGGGGAAACCTGAGTTTTCAGAGGCAGAAATGCAATCAAGGAAACGAATATTTAAGAAAACTTTTAGCTAATGCGGATTATAGTGAACATGTTGAAGCGATAAGTGAGCTCTTGGCAGAATTTGGGGATACGGTAGCCTTTCAAGGTGATAAATTGGGGCTGACTAATGTGTTAGAGCATAAGGTAAATTTGGAGAGTGGCACAAAACCTATTTATATTCCTGTATACCACATACCTTTCAAAATCAGAGAACAGGTAGAGAAAGAAGTCAATAGATGGGAGGAAGAAGGAATCATTAGACCTAGCGTGTCTCCTGACAACTTTTCCTTGCTAGCGGTGCCTATGAAGGATGGTTCTGTTCGTGTATGCGTCGATTTTAGACGTTTAAATGAAAAGACGATCCCTGACCACCGCTATCCAGTTGCGTGCATACCAGATCTTTTAGATGAAATCGGGGGACATAATATCTATAGCTCAATTGATTTGGCACAGAATTTTTTGCAGGTCCCTCTTAGTGAAAGTAGCAAGGAACATATGGCCTTTTCAGTGCCCAAGGGACACTATGAATTTACGCAAATGCCTTTCGGTTTATCAGGCAGTCCAAAGACTTTTACCAGGTTGGTGAACACAGTTTTGCACGGGTTATTGGGCAAAAATGTTTTTGTGTATATGGATGACATATTGGTTGCAACAGACACGATCGCGCAACACCTGGAAGTGCTTACAGAAGTACTTAGGAGGCTTAGATTAGCGGGGTTGAAAATTAAGCTAGCTAAGTGTTCGTTCTTGAAAAAGCAAATCACATATCTAGGCCATGTCATAACTAAGGAAGGGGTTAGAATAAATGACAATAAAGTCAAAGCAATAGCGAATTTTCGCACCCCCAGGTCAAAAAAAGAGATTAAGTCATTCCTGGGCATCGCTGGTTTCTTCAGGAGGTTTGTGAAAGGGTTCTCTAATATAGCAGCTCCCCTAACTGATGTACTGCGGGCGGACGTTCAATATCAATGGAAGGAACCCCAGGTGGAGAGTTTTCAAAAGCTCAAGGACGCGCTACTGAATCCCCCTGTTTTGAAGTTTTCAGATTTTAGCAAACCTTTTACATTAGTGACCGATGCCAGCCAGGAAGGTATAGGGGCTTGCCTTATGCAAAAGTTTGATGGGAAATTCCATCCCATAGCCTTTTATAGCAGGAAGTTCAGGACAAAGGGCAGCAACGAAAGATCAATGGCAACCATAGGTAAAGAAGCCTTTGCGATAGTGTTGAGCTTTTAAAATGTTACTGATGGGAAATAAAGCAGAAGTTCTTACAGACCACAAGCCATTATTAGATCTTTTTAATAAACCCGATTTGTCACCTAAAAGAGCTCGATGGTTTTTAACTATCAGAGATTTTGATGCAAAGCTCAAATATATAGAGGGCAAATTTAACGTAGTTGCAGATGCTCTTAGTAGAAGTTTTCACGACACAGAAGAGTTTCTAGTTGCGCATGTCACTAGTGAGGTTATACAATGGGATATACCTCTCATAGAGCAAAGGCAAGATGAAGACGAGATTCTAGCAGATGCAAAAGCATTTCTTAGAGGGGAATTAGTCAGGAAACGTTTTAAGTTGCCTTTTTCAGGTTTGGAGTTAGATAGTAATCTATTGGTTAGGAAAATTAAATATAAATTGAGAACCAGTGAAAGTAAAGGAGATAAGACACAGATTGTAATTCCGAAAGTCCTAATTCCAGTGGTTTTGGATATAGTTCATTGCAGGTTTGGTAGTCCACACTTGGGAATAGAAAAAACGTATGATGAGGTTCGTGCTAAGTATATACATTTGGAAAAACATGGGGAAAGATGTGGAAAATTTTGTGAGAAACTGTACAGTGTGCAACGCATGTAAGCCTGCAAGGATAACTTCATGCAACTTAGGATTGTATCTTATACCGAGTAGACCTTTTCAGAGAATACATATGGATATCCTGGGGAATTTTTGTGAGTCTAGGTATGCGAACAAGTACTTGTTAGTTATAATAGATGAACTTACAAGGATAGTAGAAATTTTCCCACTTAAGCATAAAACGGCTGAAGTAGTAGCCGTAGCATTTTTCAATGGTATCATTTGCAGATAAGGCTCACCTGAAGTTCTATTGACCTACAATGATAGAGAATTTGTGAACAAAACTGTGGAATGTTTAGCGGAAGTTATGGGGATACAGAAAGTAACAATTATGCCATACAGACCTGAGGCTAATGGGTTGTGTGAATGAGCAAAGAGGAAAGTGCTCGAGGCTCTCAGGAAAACTGTGGGTGCTAATGATAAGAATTGGGACAGATATATTGATGCTGTTAAACATAGTATTAACACTATGGTTAGTGATTCCATTAAAATGTCCCCATTTGAAGCTTTGTTTGGTTGTCCAGCACGAGGCACATTTGATTTGCTAACTATACCTCATCATGGGGAGGATACGATCGAGGTGTTGGTATCCACAGCGAGAGAGAGACATGCTTGTCTCATCCGTAATCTCGAATCCACAACCAGAGAGATGGTACAGAAAAGTATTAGTAAAACA
>NC_087201.1:142702035-142707035 GCF_015104395.2 Macrobrachium nipponense
CTAGGGTATTCGCTTATTTATCTCTCTCTCTCTCTCTCTCTCTCTCTCTTCCTCTCTCTCTCTCTCTCTCTCCGGCTTATACCCACGCTGCCTGAATGAATACAGGCGTTGCTGTCGGTCTATATTGTTTTATGCGAGCGCTGTCGCTCTTTGCCTTTTCCTGATTCTAATTTTAACTGGCGGTCCTCCCTGTCCAATTTCCTGTAAGGTATCTCTACGGAGCCTTCCATGCATCCAACATTTAATCTTTTACCTAGAGCGTACTTCCCATCCTCCTGTCACTTGTAATTCACTGTGCCACATTCGTATATTTTTTTTAGATGTCGCTATCTTTTCTTTTCCTGCGTTACGCCTATTTTACTTTTTTTCTTAAATGAAATCTGAATTGTCGGAAAATACCTGTAAGATTATGATAATGTATACTGTCAGTCACATGTTCTAACCACTGTGTGAATTCGGATGAAAACTGACTTAAGAAAAAAACAGTGGAAAAATTGAAGCTTCTAGAAAAATCTATGAGACAATAATGACCAGTCTCATATATGTTCATAGTGCCCTACATTACATGATATTTCTATGAATCAAGACATAATTTGAAGATGGATGTCATAGGACAAATCCTTGAGGTACCAAGGTGAAAACCCAGTGGGACCCTGTAGTACTTTGACCTTATCTTGCCCAGGTCAGAAGAATACAAGGGGAAAGTCAAGGACCAATAATTTGTTGGGTTTAATCTAAGGAAGCGTTTATTACCTGTTATGAAAAATACGCGCAGGAAGAGCGCTCCAAACATTTGATCATCTAATTGCCCTGTTTCCATTTTGATTTAGCCAAAGAAATGTTCGACTGCACAATAATTCAGGGTCGGTGTAATATTCATTTACTGATCAGACTTCAAATGATTAGCTCCAGCCTGCTCTCCCAAACCTAATCATCTCCCGCGGTCTTAATTGATCCTTTTAATCAAATCTCCCACCGATGACGGCCAAGTAAAAGGTCATGGAGAGTTCGGGTCAACAGCAGAATTTCCGCTTGTTTTCGGAAAAGCAATCAGTCCCACATTTAGCTTTAATTAGTAAGGAATATACTTGATGTAGATACGACATTCTGTGTCATAGAACATGTAACGGCGAATAAAGAAATAGAACCGTAGAAAATAATTACTTAAGGCAGATAAGTGTTAGGGAAGTATTAACTCCTACACCTTGAAGTGCAGAATAGAAATATAACAATTTGGCTTAATTTTATGATCTGGGATAAACGCAAAGCATGAAATGGTGAAGATGCAAACCTATAAAGTTGCAAAATTGTAGTAAGAGAAATCATACTTATTCTAAAGTTTATATGAAACTGAACAACTGGAAAAAGAAAAATTGCTTTTCAGTGAGATTAAGGTTGTTGAATAAACTAGTTGTCATCGAATGAGGTCAACAGACATAACCGCGCTTCCACTCACCCACACACACACGTCTGTGTGTAAGTGTGTGTGTAAGTGTGTGCGTGTGTGTGTGTGTGTGTGTGTGTATGAGAGAGAGAGATTAAGATAAACGGGAACACTAGAGCAGATTCGAACTTAAGCTTAAGAGATATGAACACAATATTACCGACCACAGAATGAGAGGAAACTTTTAAAGCCTTGTGCATACATTCCAGCTACCGTGTTTTATGCATACTCCCATAAATGCTTGGTATTGTGTCAGACGTCCTATAGCTAGTTCACTATGTAGAACAATCTCAAGATATAAGAAAAGCATTGATGTGAATAGCACATGTTTCATTTTTTATAGACTTACGATGCTGAGGCTTCAATAGAATAAAGCATAAAGAAAGCACCTTCCTGTGATGAAATAATTGCAAACAGTGTATTGATATGACGAAAACAATAAAAAAACAAAAAAAGAAAAAAACATTTTACAGATGGTGTATAAAAGACAGCTGTCCTTATAAGAAATAAAACAAAACAACACTGAAAAAAATAGTACGAAAAGCTGGCAATAAAAAGAATATTGAAAGAATGAAAACAAAGAAGAATCACGTTAATAAGTCATCTTAAGAAGACAAATTTCTTTATAGGAAGTAAAGTAAAACAAAAAAATTTAATTATTAAAATTAACTTGCTAACGAGGGTTATATGCACCATATAAAAAAAAACTCTTATATCGAAAGAATGAAAAATAGTGCAATTGAAATGAGAAAAATATAAACGAAAAAAAAAGGAAACACTTTCATAAATCATAAAAGGAAGACAACTTTCCTTATAGAAGATAAAATATAATTTTAAGAATACTGAAAAAAAAACCGAAGAAATGTTGAGGAGGGTAATATGTCTCAATAAAAAAACACATGGTGACTGAAATAAAAAGAGTATGACAATAAAAAGAGTATGGCAAAAAAATAAACAAGAAACACGTTTACTAATATGTGGAAGACAAATGCCCTTATAAGAGGTAAAATAAAAAGAAATACCTGACAAAAACATGGATAAATGTTGGGAACAATGAAAAACAATGTAATTGAAGCGAGGAAAAACACAAGAAACGAGTTTGAAAATCATCTAAGTGATATCTATAAAAGAAACCACCTCCAAAGAGAGAGAGAGAGAGAGAGAGAGAGGATACCTCGAAAAAAGACAGAGAGAGAGACCTCGAAAAAGAGAAAAAGGGAGAGAGGGAATACAGAGAGAGAGAGAGAGAGAGAGAGAGGATACTTTCGAAAAAAGAGAGAGAGAGAGAGAGACCTCGAAAAAGAGAGAAAGGGAGAGAGGGAACACCGAGAGAGAGAGAGAGAGGACAGAGAGAGATACCTCGAAAGAAAAAGTGAGAGAGAGAGTGAGAGAGAGAGAGAGAGACAGACAGAGAGAGAGAGATACCTCGAAAGAAAAAGTGAGAGAGAGAGAGAGAGAGAGAGAGAGAGAGAGAGAGAGAGAGAGGAGAGGAGAATACCTCGAAAGAGAGAGAGAGAGAGAGAGAGAGAGAGAGAGCGACGTCAATTGAACGTCTTTCACCCGTGAATTAAACTGAGAGCCGCTAAATGGAGAGCATTAGGCGTGTGCCCTTTTGTCAGGTCCTCTGGCGGCACCGAGGTAGAGGGTGCTCCAACGCCACTCCAACTTGACTCGTTTCGCCCACTCAAGATACCTCCGTACGGAGGTCGAGGAGCCGGGAAGGGGCGGAAGATGATCCGGTGGGGATAAGGCACGTCGAGGGGAGTTGGTGGATCCTCGGTGGGAGGAGAAAAGGGGGTGTAGGGGGTGCGCTGGTTGGGAGAGGCTGTCAGTCAGGTTTCCTGGTTGTGGAGTGGGAGTCCGCGGATGAGGCTGTGTTGGAGATGTGTACTGGAGGAATTGGTTGTGTAAGAAGGAAATGGAGGTATGCAAAGAGAAGATAATAACAATGATAATGATAATAATAATGATACACACACACACACACACACACATATATATATATATATATATGTGTATATATATATAATATATATATATATATATATATATATATATATATAATATAATATATTAAAAACCAGGGCTTGAATGAAGAGCATCTTTATTTGCGACTAGTTTCGAGATTTACTTTCCTCCGTCATCGGGCAATCTATAATGAAATATTATTTACAATTAAAATCAATGACGTAATATAAGTTACATTAAAACAAAGCAAAATAAGATAAAATTACATAATTACTATAAGTTACAATTAATATAATAACCTAAACTCGCAGCAAAATCTTAAAATATAGAGAAATACATTGTTTGTTGTCAAAGAGAGCAGAAAAAACCTAAAAATCTAAAAACACAGCAATTCAACAGACCTTTCATTATTACAAAGAGAGGGTTTATCTCTTATGGTATATAGAGACTCAACCACTCCGAGCTCCATTGCGTTGGTTCTGCAAGTAAGGACTGAAAAGGAATCTACATTGATAGGATGGTCATATTCTTCAGAGTGTTGACGAATGGACTAAATTGGTTTTGTTTGCTTAATGGCCTATTTGTCCTAACAGATCTTCCGAGATGTTCGAAGATGCGAACCCTGAACTGTCGTTTAGATTTTCCAATGTACATTGCACTACAGCAATGACACTTATACTTATACACAATAGCTAACTGCAGTTCAGTTGGTATCACATCCTTGAACCTGAAAAATTTTTGTAATGTAGATTTAGGCTTAAATACTACTCGAATGTTTACTTGTGGGTAGAATCATGCAAAAGTTTGGTACTCTTTTTTAACATTAAAGGACCTATTTCCAAGAAACGTGATGGGAAAATACATAACTGCTCTGTTGACAGTGGACAGTTGTAGGTTTTTGGAAGTAATAATTTTTGAAGCTCCTTTCCTATATACGTATCAGTAAAACTTTTGCTAAAACCGTTCAAAAATAAGCACTGCTTGATGAAATTAAACATCAGGCTCAAAACCAGGTATTTTATACGGTTTACCTAAGGTACATAAAGAAGATTGTCCTTTAAGACCAATAATGTCTGCTATTGGTACATTTAATTACAAGTTAGCAAAATTTCTGGTACCTATTCTAACACCGATCACCTCCAACCAGTACAGTGTAAAGGACTCGTTTACTTTTGTAAAAGAAATTTGTGAAGTGAATTATGAGCAATGTGTAATGGCCAGTTTTGACATTAAATCTTTGTTTACTAACATACTCTTAAAGGAAACAATTGACATGTGTTAACGATTTGTTTAAAGATGCCGATAAAATTGAAAAGTTTTCTAAACAACAGTTTCATCAGTTGTTATCACTAGCTGTAAGTGATTGCTTTTTTATGTTTAACAAGGAGGTATATAAACAGGTAGACGGCGTAGCAATGGGTAACCCATTAGGACCAACACTAGCCAATGCTTTCCTAGCTCATTTATGAAGAGGAATGGTTGAATGAATGTCCCGAAGATTTCAAACCTCTTGATGTACAGGCGATATGCCGATGACACATTCTTAATCTTTAGATCTAGTAAACCACATTCACTGTTTTTAGAATAT
>NC_087201.1:142712035-142719535 GCF_015104395.2 Macrobrachium nipponense
GTTCCTAGTTACGTAAAAATATTTAATCCTTCGGGCCAGCCCTAGGAGAGCTGTTAAGCAGCTCAGTGATCTGGTAAAACTAAGATATACTTAACACCTCTTCCTTTCGTCCTCTTTGCCGCCCCCATCCCCTCCCCCCCCCTATCCCCACTCCCTCCCTGTCCCACGGGTCTCGGATAGTCTTTGAGAAGTATGCTCTATTATGATTTTGCTGATACATGTACTATACATTGCAGAAAAAATATATTTGTCTGTATACGTATGTCTGTATGTATGTGCCTCAAGTAAAGGGTCGTGTAGACCGAAAGATCTTGGCAATTCTCGTCTTTTCATTTTCCTCCGTGGCATCACCTTTATGTATACACATAGCATCACATTTTATATATTTCGCGATCAAGTTATTCATGTAAGTATATATGTCTGTATGTATGTATATGACAAAGTCAGCTAATCTTTATCCATAATTTTCTGATTTTGGCCTTTAAATTCGAGGGCAGTAATCCAAGACACGCTATCTGGTCTAATTTGGAAAGAGAGAGAGAGAGAGAGAGAGAGAGAGAGAGAGAGAGAGAGAGAGAGAGAGAATGCTACTGCGGTCTTGATTGGGATTTGAGGTAGCAGACGACCTTGAAACCGTGATTATGATATAAGAATTTCCTTTACTCACTTCCAATAAATCAAGCTATGTCCTGTAGACTGTCTTCACAGATAATAAACTCTTATCTCTCTCTCTCTCTCTCTCTCTCTCTCTCTCTCTCTCTCTCTCTCTCTCTCTTCGTAAGTGGATTCCTCAGTGGCATTATCTCTGACCTATTCAGTAATTCGCTCCACATATAGGATCTGTTAAAATTTCTTAGATGGCAAAAGTCGATTTGATTCGACGCTCTCAAAACTACACAAAAACAAACCTCCTTTTATTTTAATAAATAGCTTACATATTTATCCATTCATTTATTAATTTGCCAATTTATTTTTTATTTGTTAGTAACTAATCTCATTTTTATATATTTTCCATTACCGTCTTTTGCATCTTTCTCATGAACATCGCATTCTTTGGAAACAATTATTTCTAGTCAATGGCCTTTGTGAATAGGCTTTATGATCTGAATAATAATAATAATAATAATAAAATAATAATAATAATAATAATAATAATAATAATAAAATCTGTTCTTGGTGTCAGTCCCATTACCTTATGTCACATCTTTCTAATAAACCCCATATTCTTTGGAAACTTGAATTTCAAGTCAGTGGCCTCGTGGGTTTCCTCGATATTAATAGGGTTTATGATCTGAATGACATTATTAACAGTAAATTAGGAACTGTATATGGCTGGAATTTGACATTAGTAAGTCGTTCAGTAAATCAGATACCCAATCAATCAATCAATTAGCTAGCCAAGAGATGCTATCCGGGTATTAATTACGCAAAAGTCATGAGCCAAAAAAAAAAAGAGCTAAGATTAGTTCTTCACCTGGTCCTCGTGAATATTGAAATCGAACACGAACCAACGAGAGAAAAAAAGCTCTCTCTCTCTCTCTCTCTCTCTCTCTCTCTCTCTGCCGGGCGTTAGAATGTTGCCCGAAAATATCAAAGGAATAAGAATGAGAAAAATCGAGCGGTTTCCAATTTTAGCTTCCATGCCTTTTGTCTGGACCTCTCAGCTTATCCGATATCTTACCTGGAATGGAGACGGGAAATTTATATCGGAGGACATCGTAGGAAATACGTCTTTGATCCCGGCCTTCAATATTTCTTATTCCATTGTAAAGTCCTTCATTACTTTATGTACCTATATATGCTACATACATACATACATATATATATATATATATATATATATATATATATATATATATATATATATATATATATATACGCAAACATCTTGAAAAACTTTGTTACAATCTAGTTGGAGATTTGAGCGTAGGCACTCAAATGAATGATCTAGTGGTGAACATCTTATCCTCGATTTACATCGTCATATATTCTAGAGATGACAGTTCTGTTCCAAATGTCTTAGTGACAAGGCTAAACATCTTCAAAATCATCTATTATATTACACGGCAATAAATGGAGTCAACTCTTGTGCAGGTTACCTGTCTTTAGTACATTACCAGTACATGAAAAATTGGTCTCTCTCTCTCTCTCTCTCTCTCTCTCTCTCTCTCTCTCTCGTCTTTAATTCGGTAGTGATTCTTGATTTTATGAACACATTTATCAGATAAGCATTCTTTCTCTGGCTCTCTAAACCAGTTGAATACAATTTTGTAGTATTATATCGTTAAATAATTCTTTTGGGATGATACCTATAATGTCAAGGAAAAGATATCGCTTACGTAAAAAAAATAATAGTAAAAGTTAGCTCAAGACTCACATTAACATAACTATCCAAACGCTGGTGGACTGAAGTTCAGTTAAGTTAGCTTACAATCGAAACGTTTATCTTTTTAGCCATTCTTATAGACATAACTTTTACCTTCATGCGTGCAAAGTATCCTCTCTCTCTCTCTCTCTCTCTCTCTCTCCTCTCTCTCTCTCTCTCTCTCTCTCTCTCTCTCTCATTTGATTCCAAATCTTTATTATCATAAAGAAATTTTACCCATAGTCCAAAGCAACGTAGTACCTTCTTTAGTATTAAGCATTCTCTCTCTCTCTCTCTCTCTCTCTCTCATCCGATACGGAATCTGTATTATCATAAGGATATTTCATCCATAATCCCAAGTAACCTATTACCCACTTCTGTATTAAGCATTCTCTCTCTTTCACTCTCTTTCTATCTTTCTCTCACACCCTCCCCCCCCCCTCTCTCTCTCTCTCTCTTTATTGTCATAAGTAAATTTCATCCATAACGCAAAGCATCCAAGCACCCCCTCCAGTGCAAGGCATTCTCTCTCTCTCTCTCTCTCTCTCCATCTGATGCGGAATCTAATGTCATTAAGGAAGATCCTTTCCCGTATCACAGCTGTGTACCCGGGTATCAGTTCCGTTTGGCCTCTAACATTATCACAGTTTCATCAGCTTGACTGGTCCAGGTCTGGCATCCCGGTGGCTACGTTAACAAGATAATCCTTTGAGAATAAATCTCCTCTTCAGTAGGATTAATCCCGCGCCCAGCTCTCGGAAGCTGATGCATCCATCCTACATCAAAGGTGGCGGTGGAGTATGGGTGCTGATATACATTTATTCTATTAGATGGTTTATATATGTATGGTGTTGTAAATGATTTTTTTTAGTGGAAAGCTGCCTTTGAGGATCTCAAAATATTGCATTTGCTGTAATATTTTAGTGTATGAGATTTTTTTTCCTTGCGTATGTAACCATTTCCTGTATATTGTTTGTTTTTTTGTAGTGGTTGGGCTCAGCGAATTCATTATTCTTTTAAAAGTTATTATTATTATTATTATTATTATTATTATTATTATTATTATTATTATTATTTCGAATTTCAAAATTAACTGAGCTTTTCTTAAATAAATGGTTCATGATCTTCACTTCGTTTTTTTGTTTTTTTTGGATTTTGTTATTGATGTTATTGTCGTCTGTTATGATATATTGCTTAAATTTATTTTGCGAATATCTTATGTGTGCAAGTGTCTGTATATATATTATATATATCTATATATAATATTAATATATATATAATCTTATATATTATATATATATGTATATATGATATATATATATATATAATATATATTATATATATATCTATATATATATATTATATTCTGATAATATATATATAATAAATATTAAAATAATACTAATATTATATATATATATATTTATATAAATATTTATATAAATATATATTTATATATATATATTATATATATATATTAATATATATATTTATATATAATATATATAAATCAGATGAGAGCATTAAAAGGGTCCAGGGATCCACCAAACATAGTGAAGAATATTTTATTAGGAACGTTTCATACTGCTTCAGAGTACATCTTCAGCCTGTAATTATAAATTGTGACAATTTAATTAATAGTAAAATAATACATTAAGAATAAATATATTCAAAGATAAAATAAGTTAATTAAAAACCTTAGAGCAACATTTAAAACAAGCAATAGACTAAAACTTAAGAAAATATGTTAATCAAATTTTACAGAAACATTTAAAACAAATAATGAGAGGACAAGTACCCTAAGTAAAAGTAGAGAAGGGAATGATTTGAAAACACAGTTCGGCCCAGATCTCAGTTATGCTAAATACAACGTGGCAGCAGCCACGTTTGCATTTAGAGAAGGAACCAGTCGTTGATGTATAATGACTCAAGTGTCGTTAAGTAATTGTTGGGAGTGCTGTCAATGATTGAGAAATGTGTTTTATCAATATTAATTTTACATATTTTGGCGTGGTTACGGATATTGGATAATTCTGGATTTGTTATTCGTTGTCCTGTTCTGTAGCTAACACCTAAGTGACTGGAATATCTCACTTTTAGTAACCGTTTGGTCGATCCGAAGTAAATACCAGGACAACCCGGACAATTAAATTTATAAATGACGTCGGATCTCATGAACGGTGGTAGCTTTTCTTTGTGTGTAAAAAATGTGCCAATTTTTAATGGGTTGACAGGAATCAAGTTTAATTTTAAACAACCTATTTCACTTTCAATGATTTTCCTTATTCGCTCACCTAATTTTTTTTTATATGTAAAAGGAATGGTACAGTACATAACTAGCTTCTTAACATCATAGGAAGGAACTTGCTCAGAAAAATTATTATTGAAAATTCTATTTACTACATTATGAAAAACATTTACTGGATAAGAATTGTTAATAAAATACCTCTTTAAGAATTCAATTTCTTCGTGTAATAAATGCCAATTTGAGGTATATTTCATAGGTCTAAAAACCAGGGTTGAGATGGCATTAATTTTAAAATTCAAAAAACAAAAACTTTAAAAATTATTACCCAAACCCGAAAATGTATGTTTCCTAAAAATGGTAGTGTTGAGTCTATCATCTTCCTTAACAATCTTTAGATCTAAAAATGATAAGCAGTTATTATCCTCGGTTTCCATAGTAAAATTTATATTATGATGCTGGCTATTCACAAAATCCAAGAAGGCTTCACTTTGCCACTTATATTTAAATAAAAAAATTAAAAAAGTTTCCCGTCATCAAACATACCTTCGATAAAAGGGTGGCTTAAAATTAGAAGGGCATTCTGTTTAAAAATTTTGATTCTAAAAAGTCCATTAAAATATCTGCAAATATAGGGGCCAACGGGGACCCCATAGCCAAACCCTCGACCTGCGAGTACAATTTGAAATTAAAAGTAAAAACTGAATCTTGCACTGCAAGTTCTAAAAGTTGTTTGAATAAAATTCTATCAAATCCATGGAAGCATGTGGTATTTAAAAAAACTTTATCTAAAATAAGAGGTATTTTATTAACAATTCTTATCCAGTAAATGTTTTTCATAATGTAGTAAATAGAATTTTAAATAATATTTTTTCTGAGCAAATTCCTTCCTATGATGTTAAGAAGCTAGTTATGTACTGTACCATTCCTTTTACATATAAAAAAAAAATTAGGTGAGCGAATAAGGAAAATCATTGAAAGTGAAATAGGTTGTTTAAAATTAAACTTGATTCCTGTCAACCCATTAAAAATTGGCACATTTTTTACACACAAAGAAAAACTACCACCGTTCATGAGATCCGTTGTCATTTATAAATTTAATTGTCCGGGTTATCCTGGTATTTACGTCGGATCGACCAAACGGTTACTAAAAGTGAGATATTCCAGTCACTTAGGTGTTAGCTACAGAACAGGACAACGAATAACAAATCCAGAATTATCCAATATCCGTAACCACGCCAAAATATGTAAAATTAATATTGATAAAACACATTTCTCAATCATTGACAGCACTCCAAACAATTACTTAACGACACTTGAGTCATTATACATCAAACGACTGGTTCCTTCTCTAAATGCAAACGTGGCTGCTGCCACGTTGTATTTAGCATAACTGAGATCTGGGCCGAACTGTGTTTTCAAATCATTCATTCCCTTCTCTACTTTTACTTAGGGTACTTGTCTCCTCATTATTTGTTTTAAATGTTTCTGTAAAATTTGATTAACATATTTCTTAAAGTTTTAGTCGATTGCTTGTTTTAAATGTTCTCTAAGGTTTTTAATTAACTTATTATCTTGATATTTTAGTCTTAATGTATTATTTTACTATTAATTAATTTGTCACAATTTATAATTACAGGCTGAAGACGTACTCGAAGCAGTATGAACGTTCCTTCCTAATAAGATATTCTTCACTATGTTTTTGGTGATTCTGGACCCTGTTTTTTTAATGCTTCTATCTGATTATATATATATATAGATAATATTATATATATATATATTTTATATATATATATATATATTATATATAGTATATATGATTTATATATAGTAATTTTTGTTAGTTTTTTGCGAATGTCTTATGCTGTATATGTACATAGATACATATACATTTATTTATATATATATATATATAGATATATATATATATATAAGGATACTATATATATATATATATATAGATGTTATATATATATATATATATTATATATATTTATACATATATATTATATATATACATATATATATATATATATATATTATATATATATATATATATATATATATATAGTATATAATATATATATATATATATATATATATATATATATATATATATATATATCTATATATATATCTATATATATATATATATATATATATATCTATATATATATATATATATCATATATATATATCCTATATATATATATAAATTATATATATATATATAAAATATATCTATATATATTATTTTGGCATTTTGTCGATAATCAGGTATGGGGCTTTCCCACACCGTCAAATATTCAACAACAGACGCCCATTGACAGCGAAATAACTTTACTATGGGAATCATTTCCATCCAAAGAATTACAAATGACAAGTCCATCTGCCCTGGACAGGATTCGAACCTTTGAGTTATGGGGTCTGATGCAGTTGTGACTGGCT
Organism: Macrobrachium nipponense; assembly: GCF_015104395.2. Lineage (NCBI taxonomy): Eukaryota > Metazoa > Arthropoda > Malacostraca > Decapoda > Palaemonidae > Macrobrachium > Macrobrachium nipponense. The sequence goes on from NC_087201.1 coordinate 142,719,094, forward strand.
TATACTACACTTAGAACTGAAACCAACCAATCTGTACCATAATAGCTGAAATCGATGTTTGTAACTCGTTGGTTTTTTTTAAAGATATTTTTGTCACCAATACAAATAGTGAAGTTTTATAATCCCATATCTTCTCCTTTCCCACCGTTATCCCTACATTAAGTGGTCGGTTGCCTGATGCGCCTTCTCCTCCACTGCCTTCTATCAAAGGCATCCTCCTCCACCAAACCTCTTCTCTCTATATCTTCCTTCACTTTATCTCGCCATCTAATTCTGTCTCCCTCTCGATCTTCTTCTTCTAACAGGTTCCTTCCAAGCCTTTTCATCCCACTGATGTGTTCAGTGTTTCCCTCTGGGGCGATATAGTGAGATTTCTATTTCTCCATCAGAAGAGTTAGACTTTGATCACAATCTCAGACTTTGCACTTGTCAAGGTCATGTG
>NC_087201.1:142724535-142737035 GCF_015104395.2 Macrobrachium nipponense
AAGATCAGGCCCTAAGAACCAGATATGTTCAAAGTACGATAGACGGAAAAATAACATCTCTCCCATATGTAGGAAGTGCAATACGAAAAGTGAAACCATAAACCACATAGCAAGTGAATGCCCGGCACTTGCAACAGAACCAGTACAAAAAGAGGCATGATTCAGTAGCAAAAGCCCCTCCAACTGGAGCCTGTTTGCAAGAAACATCAGCTACCTTGCAGTAATAAAGTGGTACGAGCACCAACCTGAAGGGAGTGATAGACAACGATCAGGCAAAGATCCTGGTGGAACTATGGGTCATCCCCCCCCCCCCCCCAAAAACGGATAGGGTGATACGTTTGCAAAGCAGGAAACCAGACGTGACGTTGATTGACAAGGTCAAGAAGAAAGTATCACTCATTGATGTCGCAATACCATGGGACACAGAGTTGAAGAGAAAGAGAGGGAAAAAATTGCTAAGTATCAAGATCTGAAAATAGAAATAAGAAGGATATGGGATATGCCAGTGGAAATCGTACCCATAATCATAGGAGCACTAGGCACGATCCCAAGATCCCTGAAAAGGAATCTAGAAAAAACAACTAGGAGATGAAGTAGCTCCAGGCCTCATGCAGAAGAGTGTGATCCTAGAAACGGCACACATAGTAAGAAGAGTGATGGACTCCTAAGGAGGCAGGATGCAACCCAGAAACCCCACACTATAAATACCACCCAGTCGAATTGGGGAGGCTGTGATAGAGCAAAAAAAAAAAAAAAAAAAAAATAATATAATAATAATATGTGGCGCCGTGGAGTAGTGGGTTAGGTCGTCAATGGACTTAAGTCAAGTTAAGCAACATTTGGGCTGGTCAGTCGTTTGGATGGGTGACCGCTCTCCTCGGTCGTTGATTCCTTGGGAAAGGATCTTTACCATAATTTCCTCAGTCTACTCAGCTGTAAATGAGTACCACCTATTCCCTGATGAGGTTAGGGTTCCAGCTATGGGTTAAATAGCAAAACTCAGCAATGATGGAAAGAAATGAAGGAATAAACGACAACGACGTAAATGGAACCTCTGACAACAGAGGAGCTTCGTCCGGCAACCAGGTATTCAACCCAATTGAAGGGGATGACGGTCAGGTACTTGGAGGCGTCATCCAGCAACGTCACCACAACGACATTAAGAACAGCCTGAGATGGAGCTACAGAAGCAAAACGGAAGAAATGGACAAGAGAAGAGAATAAGAAATATGGAGATGCTAACAATCAGAAGCAACCCGACGGAGAAGAGGATATAGAAGAAGATTGGCAACATCGGAATGAGGGAATAACCACCCCCAAACAGAAGCAGGAGGCTTGGTCGCACCCAGACCAAGTAAGGAACATAAAGAAAAAGAACTGGCTCTCACCAACAGAAAGAGAAGAACTGGAAAGGGAAATGGCACACGACAACGAATTACACGAAGACGAACTGAGAGACGATGCCACAGAAGACGACAGGGAGGATGAGGTATCAAACTGCGACACACGAAGAAACACCGACGAAGTAACAGAGAGGACGGAATGGGTAGAAAAGATTAGACAATGGATGGAGCCAGATACAGAGAAAACAAAGATCCCCTCCATGAAGCCTACAACACCAAGAAATTAAGGGAGAAAAACAAGTGAGGTCAATGAAAATAATGGGCATAATCACCACCAGTATCACAGAAACAAATAACTTGGCATATGCAGGAGCAAGATTAGTAGCAGAACTGATGGGGATTCGAACACCAACACCACCAGCACAACCAACCCAACAGAAACCAAAACAGCAACCTCCTTGGAAAAGGCGCCTGGAAAAGCAAATCATGGTGATGAGATCTGGCTTGAGTAAACTGAAAGAGATGGCAGAAAAAAAGCTAAGAAGCAAGAAAACAAGGGAGGAACTCAACCAGAAATACAAAGTACAAGAGAGGGGACTGAACAACACAATAGAAGATGTAAAACAGAGGCTTAAGGCCAAACGCAAATAAGATCCAACGGTACATGAACAGGAATAAGGGATACCAACAGAAAAACAAACTATTTCGGAACCTACCAGAAAAGACTATACAGCCAACTAAGAGGGGAAGACAACCACCCAGAAATTCCTGAAGCAGAACCAAGTAAGAGACTCTGGGATAAAACATATGGAGCAATCCGGTATCACACAACAAACATGCAACATGGCTCCAGGAAGTCAAGGAAGAAGAAACAGACACAGTCAGACACCAACTAAAGAAAATGCCAAACTGGAAAGCCCCAGGTCCCAATGAAGTCCATGGATACTGGCTCAAAAACTTTCAAGCCCCTACACCCACGAATAGCAGAACAACTCCAGCATTGTATCTCAAATCACCCATGCACCCAAATGGATGACCTCAGGAAGAACATCCTTAGTACAAAATGACAAGAGTAAGGGAAATATAGCCAGTAACTACAGGCCTATCACCTGTCTACCAATAATGTGGAAGTTACTAACAGGCGGTATCATCAGTGAAAGGCTATACAACTACCCTAAGAGGAGACAAACACCATCCCCCACCAACAGAAAGGCTGCAGAAGGAAGTGTAGAGGCACAAAAGACCAGCTCCTGATAGACAAAATGGTAATGAAGAACAGTAGGAGAAGGAAAACCAACCTAAGCATGGCATGGATAGACTATAAGAAAGCCTTTCGACATGATACCACACACATGGCTAATAGAATGCCTGAAAATATATGGGGTCAGAGGGAAAACACCATCAGTTCTCAAAAATACAATGCGCAACTGAATGCAATACTTACAAGCTCTAGAATAAGACTAGCAGAGGTTATTATCAGGAGAGGGATCTTCCAGGGCGACTCACTGTCCCCACTACTCTTCGTACTACAGAAGATGGATGCCGGGTACCAACTCAAGAAAAGAGGCAACAGAATCAACCATCTGATGTTCATGGACGACATCAAGCTGTATGGTAAGAGCATCAAGAAATAGATCATACTAATCCAGACTGTAAGGATTGTATCTGGGGAACATAGGATGGAGTTTGGAATAGAAAAATGCGCCTTGGTCAACATACAAAAAGGCAAAGTAACGAGAAAACTGAAGGGATAAAGCTACCAGATGGGAGCAACATCAAACACATAGATGAGACAGGATACAAATACCTGGGAATAATGGAAGGAGGGGATATAAAACACCAAGAGATGAAGGACACGATCAAGAAAGAATATATGCAGAGACTCAAGGCGATACTCAAGTCAAAACTCAACGCCGGAAATATGATAAAAGCCATAAACACATGGTCAGTGCCAGAAATCAGATACAGCGCAGGAATAGTGGAATGGACGAAGGCAGAACTCCTCAGCATAGATCAGAAAACCAGGAAACATATGACAATACACAAAGCACTACACCCAAGAGCAAATACGGACAGACTATACATACACGAAAGGAAGGAGGGAGAGGGACTACTAAGTATAGAGGACTGCGTCAACATAGAGAACAGAGCACTGGGGGCAATATCTGAAAACCAGTGAAGACGAGTGGCTAAAGAGTGCAATGAAGAAGGACTAATAAAAGTAGACGAGACCCAGACAAAAAATATACAGAGACAGGAGAAAGACAGACAGAACAGAGGACTGCACAACAAACCAATGCATGGACAAATACATGAGACAGACTAAAGAACTAGCCAGCGATGACAATTGGCAATGGCTACAGAGGGGAGAGCTAAAGAAGGAAACTGAAGGAATGATAACAGCGGCCACAAAGATCAGGCCCTAAGAACCAGATATGTCCAAAGAACGATAGACGGAAATAACATCTCTCCCATATGTAGGAAGTGCAATACGAAAAATGAAACCATAAACCACATAGCAAGCGAATGCCCGGCACTTGCACAGAACCAGTTCAAAAAGAGGCATGATTCTTGGCAAAGCCCTCCACTGGAGCCTGTGCAAGAAACATCAGCTACCTTGCAGTAATAAGTGTACGAGCACCAACCTGAAGGAGTGATAGAAAACGATCAGGCAAAGATCCTCTGGGACTATCGTATCAGAACAGATAGGGTGATACGTGCAAACAGACCAGACGTGACGTTGATTGACAAAGTCAAGAAGAAAGTCATCATCATTGATGTCGCAATACCATGGGGACACCAGAGTTGAAGAGAAAGAGAGGGGAAAAAAATTGGATAAGTATCAAGATCTGAAAATAGAAATAAGAAGGATACGGGATATTCCAGTAGAAATCATCCCCATAATCATAGGAGCACTAGGCACGATCCCAAGATCCCTGAAAAGGAATCTAGAAAAACTAGAAGCTGAAGTAGCTCCAGACTCATGCAGAAGAGTGTGATCCTAGAAACGGCACACATAGTAAGAAAAGTGGAGGACTGTGATAGAGCAAAAAAAAAAAAAAAAAAAAAAAAAAAAAAAAAAATAATAATAATAATAATAATAATATGTAATATAATAATAATAATAATAATATACTGGAAGTAAACCTTCTTGTAAACATGTTTTATTAAAAGCAATGGCTGGCTCAGTTGCGCTAATTTTATAAAGGTTCTTCTCTATTTCTCTAATTACTGTTATCTCATTGTTGCATAAACTGGTGAGCAACGCACCGAAGGTTGGCATGTCTGAAATAGGTAATAGTCAAACAATGAGAAAACAATAATTAGAAAAATAGAGAAGAACCTTTATAAAATTAACGCAGCTGTGGCAGCAATTACTTTTAATAATAATAATAATAATAATAATAATAATAATAATAATAATAATAATAATGATAATAATAATAATAATTAATAAGTTGTTTTAAGAGAATAAAATAATAGAATGCTTGTTCTTGTATATGCTCCCCCCCCACAACCCACACAAAATTCCGAGTACAAAGAAATCCTTAATTCTTTATATCCTGGTCACTTGAATTTACGATTTCATTTCTGTTTTTGTGGCGAAGAGGAATATGGTTATGTAAGTTTTGGGGCCACAAGAAAGAGGACGAGGCTTTTTACCGAGAGAGTCCCCAGGAACCTAACACGTTCTGGACTGGAATTTGCCCTACTCTCTCTCTCTCTCTCTCTCTCTCTCTCTCTCTCTCTCTCTCTCTCTCTCTGTCTTAATCTAAAGTCCCACAATTTTACTAGACAGAAAATTTTAAAATATTTTCCATTTAATCTTTTTAGAGAGAGAGAGAGAGAGAGAGAGAGAGAGAGAGAGAGAGATACCAGTAATTTGTAAATGATATCTCACATTTATGATACCCTAAGCACTGCTGAATATATACCTGGTTTGTTATAACTTCAACATATTCCATTACCAATTATATACGATATTATTCTTTACAAAATTACTTCTCAAGGGAGTTTACTATACTGCTTTAAGCTGAAAAACCTTTTCGCACTTGATCTAACCTAGCTTCCTTTTTATTCAAATAATCTTTCAGACACCGACTACATCGTCAAACAAGAAAGCGTCTGGTGTTGATGTCGCACAATATCAGGTTTCAAAACTTCCGACGAAACCTTCCTTGCACAAATTAGACTTTGTTCTCCTCGGCCTTTGATATTTCAGCCCCGGGGATACAACATGCAACAAACAGCCTCCTTTGAAGAAAAGTCGCTGAATGATTCGTTAGCCGTTCCGGGAGAGTGAAGAGGAATATGTGAGCTTTAGACAACGTCACATTCATTATGCTTGATGTAGAAGTGGTTATGGCATTTCGTTTGATTTTATTTCGAGATCCGGACGTATATATATATATATATATATATATATATATATATATATATATATATATATATATATATATATATATATATATATATATATATATATATATATATATATATATAGATCAGTAAAGTATCATATAACTTTGTACTTGCTTTTTTGTGTACTTTATTGATGTGCATACATTACATTTTATTTATCCCTTACTATGTCTTAATCATGGAGTGGGACACATAGATAAAAAACAAACGCATAGGGTATAAACACACATGCAGACACACACATATATATATAGTGATATATAGGATATAATATATATATATATATATATATATATATATAATATATATTATATATATAGTATGTGTGTATATATATATGCATGTACCACACAGACAAACATACACACACACACACACACACACACACACACACACACATATATATATATATTATATATATATATATATCTATATATATATATATATATATATATATTATTACATAAGAATAATTTCCTTATCCTATTGGATTCAAATTTTTCCAGACTATCTGCTAATTCCTCTGTTTACAAGCACTCCTGGACCAAAGTGCAGCAAAGTAGTTTGAGGTAAAAAACGTTCACTAATGCGTTTTTTTTCTTTTTACCGTCTAAGACATCCTTGCTGGATCGTGCATTCTATTGCTAATATATTTAGGAGAGCTGGAATTCCCTTTTTTAATATTTTTGAGGAAAAGCTAAACCCCTTTTTTTTCATGGAGAATACCTTGTTCGTCACTTCCTATACACTCAACACGTTCCGTTTCAATTCATTAACTTGGCTACTAAAATATCTATCAGTGTCTTTTCAATCCACATGATCTCACTAATTCAGGCACCTTTGAGTCTTCAAAGTTGGTTTTTCTATTTCTGAATATGTTATTTATCGCTCCATCATTCACCCATCTACTAAGTTATCTTCAGACGTTGCTCTTAGCAAATTTCACTCTGCAAATTTCTAAAACTTTCACCATACTTTCAACTTCTTATCACTGGCACCATCCAGCAACATACCGTCCCCAAACATCGACTTTCCGATATACTGTCATTAACTCCACTCTGAGAATTCACTTCCTGTTCTAGATACTTTTATTTCGCATATATCTTTCAATCTACGTTTGGGTCAACCTACAGCTTTAATTACTCACCCTCTACCTAAGCAAATTCCTGTACGAGTGTATCATAAGTAAAGTAATTAAGTAATATTATATAGTAAATCAGAAAATCTGGTTGGTGTCGGAAGTATATGAGACAAAGTTGGTATTTAATTTTTCATAAAGAATACAGAAATGAATTAAGGAAAATAAACTCCAAAAATTTAGCGAAAAACTACAGAGAAGGGACAATAAGAACCATTGGCTGCATAAAAACAAGGCGCGATCTGACCTGCAGCTTACTCAGGACACGTGCAAGATTTTCCCCTCATTTATAACTTTTAAACTTTATATTTCTAACTTTTAGCGTAAATTAAAACATGCTAAAATCTATGGTCAAATACATCCTTGTTTCACCAACGAAAATTAAATTATATACGCTGTATTTTATTGGAAAAGATTTTCTGTACTGTTTAACATTCACATTATTTATTTTTGATATTTTCTTTCAATTAAATAAAACATAAATATCCTATCCTAAAATTCCTGTATTTTTAACTGAACACAAAACACCTTTTTCAAACCTTTATAGGTTCTTCCATAAACCTTTCCTACCCCTCCCAACAACAACAACGGCAACAAAATAGTTTGTAAGGCTTACTCCCGAATAAGCGAAAAAGAGGCAACCTAGACATCGGATGAAGTGAAAAATGTGAATTTTAACAACTAACCAACGAAGACGACGAACTAAAATGAATTATAACAATGAAAGAGGGAGTTGGATAATACAACCAAAATAGAAAAAAAAACTGTTAGTAACAATCTTACCCTAAATAAGGAGGAGAGAGAAGTAAATTATAGCAAAAAGGAAATACGAAGAAATGATAAGAACAATTCATAAAACTCTACCCTAAAAGAAGAGGAAGGGGAAGAGAAAGATGGAAGTTATAACACTAAAAATGACGTAGAGATGATAAAAGTCATTCATAAAACTATTACCCTAAAAGATGCGGAGGAAGAGGTACAGGAAAATAATAATAATAAAGAACAGTGTAGTAATCTCTTACTTTACATGAAGAACAAGTGCTGACGAACTATGACACGCACACAACAACAAAAAGGGGGCAGAGAAAAGTGAGCCCTTATTTCAGTGTGGACGTCTTTGTTTGAATTCCAGGGGCCCCTTTCCCCTTCACTCAAAGGGCGACGCGAAATTTATATTGAAGGATTTCGGATAAAATATTTTCTTTGGTGCCAGACTTTAAAGCTTAAGTTTTATGCGAGAGATTTAATACTGGGGACATTTTTCCCTCTCCCGTTCCTTCACTTTTTTTCTTTTTTTCTTTTATTAACTTTTATTCTCGTGTTTTGCTTCGTCGCTGAACTTTACATGCACTGTTTTGTCCGCGAGGTAGGTTGACTTGTTGGATGAATAGCCTTGAATATGTGTATTTATGCATGCATGTATGTATATATATATATATATATATTATATATATATATATATATATATATATACATACATATATATATATATGTATATATATATATATATATATATATATATATATATATATATATATATATAGTATATATATGTATATATATATATATATATATATATATATATATATATATATATATATATATATATATATATATAGATATATATATGATATATATCATATACATATATATATATATATATATATATATATAGTATATATGTATATATATATATATATATATATATATATATATATATATATATAATATATATATATATAAATATAATAAGCGAATACCACAGGAAAATGATAGTCAGAAATCCTAGCGCTTTCGTTTTTACTAAGAAATTGTCAAGGAGCAAATGTAATACAATTGGAGAGAAAGGTCTCAGGTACACAACAAGATCAAGAATACCAGATGGTTAATTGTCAAAAGGGTAAAAATTATAAGAGATAATCCAGGATTATCGGATATCACACGGTCACAAACCTAAACAGATTTGACCCTAACCGAAATTACAAAGTATCTTCACAGTCCAAAATATGTAAAAAATGAATATATTAATTTTGTTGCTTATATTTATCTACAACCTTTTTCCTTATGAAAGCATCAAGTTAAATTAAACCAAGACTTAAATTTAGAACATTTATTTTATTTGACTTGATGAAACAAGATTCAATGATATTCCTTTTAACTGTGTCATTATAAGAAATTAAGGCTCTTGCTTGACTCCAGTTAATTAGGATGATCTAAATCTTTCATATGTACGAATAATGCATTCGATATTCGCCCAGTTCTCACAGAATATTGGTGCTGTTTGAGACGTTGTGAAAGAGGTTTACCGGTCTGTCCGTAATAGACTTTATCACTTTTTGCAAGGAATTTCATATATGCAGCCTGGAAGATCTTTTGGAGAATTTTTTATTACTAAACTCTTGACATTAATATTACCGAAAACAACATTTATGTTAAATAGCTTTAAAATTCTAGGAATATCTAAAAACCTTTCATCATAGGGTAATTTTAGAATGTTATGCTTACAAAATTCAAGTTTGTCATTAGTTGAATAAAATGTTTTTCTTGCTCTTTTCCATGCCACATCTACAAAAGTCCTTGGGTATTTAAGTTTCAATGCAATATCATAAATAGTTTTAATTTCAGCGTCAATATACTGCGGGCTACAGACACGTAAAGCCCTTAGGAGCATCCCAGAAAAAACAGAGAATTTAACATTTTGATGGTGATTGGAGTAGTAATGAACAAAAAAGGCAATGTTAGTTGATTTTCGAAAGACTGAAAAGGTGAAATTTCTATCATTTCTATGGACAGTTACATCAAGAAAATTCAAATTACAATTTCTTTCTTCCTCTACAGTAAATTATATGGAAGGGACTAAATTATTGAGATTATTGACGCTGAAATTAAAACTATTTATGATATTGCAATGAAACTTAAATACCCAAGGACTTTTGTAGATGTGGCATGGAAAAGAGCTAGAAAAACATTAGTTCTCGTCTTCCGTGGTTCGATCCCCCGAGACTATGAACTTGTTATCAACTAAAAAAAAATCCCCCTTCAGTTAACATATATGAAAATATATTATTTCCGAGGTGGAGCGAATTGGATTAATTTGTAGCTTTATGCTTGTATATGAATCCCGGTGATGTGATAAAATTCACATATATATATATATATATATATATATATGTGTGTGTGTGTGTGTGTGTGTGTGTGGTGTGTGTGTGTGTGTGTGTGTGTGTGTCAAAATATTCTTTTTTATAGGTCCTTACCGTAAAAATAAAAATTACTTCTACCCTGAAAAATTAGATGAATGTTTATATTTACGAATATTCTCTCTATCGAACTATAAATATATTTTACGCCTAAACATTAAAAACCTACTAATGACTTCGTACGTTACCAAATAATTAATTTCCAATACCCTTCACCATTTCCAGCTCATTGGCGTTGAAGACTATAAAGGCAAGTTTTACTACCTTTGACGTCTTTCTCATGCTAAACAGGCCCTGGATATCTCGTGTGTATGTCAGTATCCTATATTTATGAGTTTATTAGCTTCACCTGAAGAACGTAATGTTATTTATTACTATATGTTGCTATATTTTTCAAATAGGATATCTTAACAGTCATACAGGTACAGTTCACAGAACTTTGGTGAAAGAAGTAAGAAGTGTTTGGTTTAGCTCGGTGCTACAAAAAAAAAAAAAAAAAAATAATAAGGAAAAAAGAAAGAAATTGGAAAAATTACTGGACAGAAAAGGAAAATAATAATAATAATGTAAAACAACGAATGCCGCAGTGAGAGGGTCAGCTTTGTTAGAAATCATTTTCAAAAGGATACTCAGCTGACCCTGAATGACCTAATTGCAGGTCACCGTCACGAACAGACGTAAGCAAAGGAAATATTATAATATTCTTGTGGATGTGACCAGCAAATACGAAAGCATTTAGAATTTTTGCTGTGAATTTAATATTATTTTCTTAAAAAAAAAAACGACGTCAGCTGTTGTGTTCTCGTTTTCATGTTCTCTTTTATTAAATGATTCTTTTGTAGAGGTCTAGAATTTTCATTTAAACCTGCGAGTCTCATTTAAACATTTTTCTCATTTAATTCCTTTTCCTTTTCAAACATTTTCAGTGATTTCTCAATTTATATATTGGTGTTTTTTGGTCTGAAAAATAAAACTTTCTCTTTACCTTTATAATTATGGTGTTTCTAATGTCTGTTTGTTGTGTGATCTCTCTCTCTCTCTCTCTCTCTCTCCTCCATAAACTGGAGAATTTTTCTCTCGTTAACTTCAGTTTCATTGAATATAAACAATACTGATTTCTCCCTCTTGTTTAACTTTCTACTTTTTTTCCTCATGTCTCTTCTACGTATTTCTTTTTCCCCGCGTTTCTCTTACACTTCTCTCTCTCTCTCTCTCTCTCTCTCTTATACATAGACAAAATCTCTCTATGGCTCTTTATCCTTCATTCCCTCTTCCTTATTTCTCTCCGCTATACCTGCACGCACGCATACACACAATCCCTCTCTCTCTCTCTCTCTCTCATACACGAAAAAAACAAGTCTTTTAACCGAAGAAAAAATCTAGCGCAATATTACTCACTAGAGCAACTTTCCTCCCACCTCTCTCTCTCTCTCTCTCTCTCTCTCTCTCTCAAGAAGGTCCTTCAAGATCCGGCTGGACGTCGTTTCTCATCCTTTTATTCCCAGGACGTTGGCCCTCGATGGCCGCCACTTCCAGTGGCCATTAGAAACCGTCTAGGCTCCCCGCCCCACCAACCCGCTCCCCCAAACATCCTTGAACGCCCCACCCCCAACACGCCTCTTCCAGGTAAAAGGTCGTCCCTTTTCACCTTTCTGGAAACGCTGAGATAGAGAGAGAGAGAGAGAGAGAGAGAGAGAGAGAGAGAGAGAGAGAGAGAGAGAGAAAGGAGAAGTGGATACAAGAATTATCAGTTCGTATCTTTAAGCTTTATTACCGATGTTTCGCGTATATATACTTTTATTTTAAAAGGAAGTTTTGTTTTTTTGTTTTTTTTTTGTTTTTGTTTTATGAAATATTTTTATAACATTTCTTTTTATCATATATTTTCTAGAGAATGAATATTAGCGATAAAAAGTGTAAATATATTTATGTATGTATATATGTACATATGTATATATATATATATATATATATATATATATATATATATATATATATTTATATATATATATATATATATATATATATATATATATATATATATATATATATATATATATATATATATATATATTCATATCTACGTGTGAACGTGGGGAGACCATTTCTCCACGTAAATCAACATAACGACCTTCAATACCACTCATTACTCGCGGCCAGAAGGATTCCTTACCCCTTGCAACAAAGCTTTGCATCTGAATGTCATTATATTTGTTCGCGAGTGACGAAGCCATTTCTCCACTTCCGATATTTCTGAATTATCTAGGAACAGCGATTCTGCCCTATTCCAAGTCGATCCATATAATAAAATTTCGCGATTAGGCAATAGGAACCTGCCTCCAATAATTTCCTGAGGCAGAGTAAGTAAAGAAGTTACAAAGTTCTTGAAAATCTTCGTTT
>NC_087201.1:142744535-142747035 GCF_015104395.2 Macrobrachium nipponense
GCCGGGCCCGAGAATCGAACTCGGACCACCGAATTAGCAGCCGAGTGCGAAGTCCACTCAGCCAACGTGGGGTAATTTGGTGATGAATATGTGAAAACAATATATAACCAATTCGGTGATGAATATGTGAAAAACAGGATATAACCAATTCGTTGATGAATATGTGAAAACAGGATATAACCAATTTCGTGATGAATATGTGAAAACAGGATATAACCAATCTGGTGATGAATATGTGAAAACAGGATATAAACAATTTGGTGATGAATATGTGAAAACAGGATATAACCCAAGTCCAAAAAGTTTAATAGCTCCGCAGGAAGAGACCAGCGGGAGAGGAAGACAGAGGTAATATATATATATATATATATATATATATATATATATATATATATATATATATATATATATATATATATAGAAATTCATTTTCAGTACTGCTCACAGTACTCCGTTCAAGTCACGCTGTAGGTGGCGTACTGAGGTGTGGAAGTTGCCGTGCACTGGGCTGGTGTTATGCCGGCAAGAACCCTTGCTTTTGCGAAAGGTCAAAATGGGACTCATGTGGAGCTTTAGATTCTGAACAACCAACAGAGACTGGGAAGCCATCAAGGGAAAGGAATAAGGATAATCGATAAATAAATGGGTGATTAAATAAATATTAAATAAATATAACCAACGAACCAGACAAGGATCAGTGTCTTGGGAATATAAGACGAAAAACGACGTCCAACCATATCTCCTGAAGGAGAGAGAGAGAGAGAGAGAGAGAGAGAGAGAGAGAGAGAGAGAGAGAGACGGTGGAGGGAGAGTTGGTTTTTTTGCGTGAGTATGTGCGTGAGGCCGAGAGAGAGAGAGGGGGGAAGAGAGACAGAGTGTGTATTTGTGTGTATGTGTGGCAGAGAGAGAAATTAGGAAGAAGGAAAAAGAGAGAAAGAGCCTGGGGATTTCATGGATGTGTGTGTGTGTTTGTGAGTGTGTGTGTGAGAGAGAGAGAGAGAGAGAGAGAGAGAGACAGAGACAGACAGACAGAGAGAGTACACAACAAACAGACACTAGAAATATCCTAATATTGCAAATGACATAAAGGTTTGAGAGAAAAACAATTTCCCTTATTTCAGTTTCATTTATAAAACAATTACATCTTTCCGAATCGAGCGTAATTCAACCAACGACCAGAAAGCACAAGGAGAAAAAATAATACGACGAAATCATTGAAAATGTTTCACAGCCAAAGTGAATTAAATAAAAAAACATAAAATTTGACATTTTAAATAAACTCTCCTAAACTTCTAAAAAAAATCGCTAATGGAAAATATAAAAACTAGAATAAAACAGCTGAGATTGTGTTTTGATTAAAACCAAAAATGAGAGAAAAAATATCTTTACAGCAAAGAATCCTAAATGCTTTGCTTTGCTTTGCTTGTCATATGCACGATAAAATAATAATATTTCCTTCGTAACGATGACGAGCAGTTAGGTCATTCCGGGTCACGGGCATAACCTTTAGAAAATGGTTTCCAGCAACGTATACCTTCTCACTTCGTTTCCTATATTGTCTGGCATTCGTTTTTTTTTTCTTCTTTGTTTCATGTCCCGGATTTATTTTTTTCTTTCCATGTTTTCCATCTTTTTTTTGTGTAGCATCGAGCTAGATCAAACCTTTGACCATCTCTCTACCGCAGTCTATTCTAATATAATTTTTTTTATTACATCTATGTACTGTGAACTGTAGCTGCTAGGTTTTGAAGACATTCAATTGAAAGGACTAATAATATTATTATAACAACAAAGCTGACACTCTCACTGCGTTTCCTATACTGTTTGGCATTCGTCTTTTAATATTATTGTTGTTTTCCTTTTCTGTCCAGTAATTTTTCCAATTTTTCAATTTTGAAATTTTTTTTTGTAGCACTGATCTAAACCAAACATTTTGATGGTTCGGCAATTCAGTCTTTTCTGATATCAATTTTCTTGTTTCTCAGCTTTATGACTGTAAAGATATTCTATTTGAATGTATAACAACATACATTAATAAATAACATAACGTTCTTTAGGTGAAGTTAACGAATTCATAGATATAGGATACTGACTTGCACAGGATATATCCAGGGCCTCTTTAGCATGAGAAAGACATCAGAGGTAATAAAACTTGCCTTTATAGTCTTCAACGCCAATGAGCTGGAAATAGTGAAAGGTATTGGAAATGAGTTATTCGTAACACGCGAAGTCATTAGTAGGTTTCTCTCTTTAGACGTAAAATATATCTGTGGTTCGATAGAGAGAATATTCATATATATAAGCATTCATATGATTTATCATTTAGAAGTTCATCATACGCATGGACTTAAAATAAAGAATATTTGCTGTAGGATACAGGGGACCTGCAATGGTGCATACCAAATTAAATAATATATATAATATATAATATATATATAATATTATATATATGTGTGTGTGTGTGTGTGTGTATATATATATATATGTATAGTATATATAT
>NC_087201.1:142752035-142759535 GCF_015104395.2 Macrobrachium nipponense
GCCATAACTCTTTGATGCCTGGAACTCATTCCTACATTAATTAGTTACTATAGTAGATTCTCATCAAGCTCTGCCAAAGGGTTTTTATTGAGTGACAGTGCAACTGTGCTGAAATGGGTTAGCCTTTTCTTTATTTTGGCCACAGTGTGGCTGGATTGTATTTGAATATTTATTTCAGAGATATTCTATTTATGTGATCTTTTGATTATACTTTTGTGCTTACCGGAGTGTTCTCCTGTCTTCTAACAGGCGATTCTGGAAGAGGGGAAATGTCTCTGGAGAAGAGTGGGGATTGTTCATTGGAGCAATGGTGTACTGACTTAATTACTATGTTGACTGTGCCTAGTGTTATGGCTAAACTAAAGTTGGTGTTAGATTAATTACCAAGGGTTCTCTGGGTTACTTGGACTTTGAGTTAACATTTCATTTAATCATTCTGTTAAGAATCTGAGTTATTCAGTTAATACATTGTTTTTAAATAAATGCATATTTTTGTAAGTTCCAACTCTGATTTGGTGACCTTAGATAATGGAAGGGGGAGGTATATCGAGAGAGAGAGAGAGAAAGATGGATGGAGAGAGAGAGAAAGAGAGAGAGAGGGGGAGAGAGAATGTGTTACCAATTACCAGTTGCCTGCCGCTCTTGGTCCATCGCTACCTTTAAAAAATATGATAACAAGATTGACCATCTCGTTATAGTGGTTGCAAGCGGTGTTTGAACGATATGAAGCCTTTTGTGAGATTAATAGCAGCTATAAGATGCTGTTTTCAGAGAGTCTGGTTGCGGGAATGTGTTAGATTTCAATTGATAAATGGTAGGGGTTGAGAATTGTTCAGCCGTTGGATGTGGTACTGGGAGGGTAAAATTGAACTAGGGTCAGCATATTCATCCGTCGTGAGGCATTGCGAGCAATGAGTTACTCAGTGAGCTTTCTGAGTGCGCATTGCCAAGCGTCTTTTTCACTTGAGTATCGGGTTGTTCTTACGCACACAAGAGTGTGTCTTCGCGTGTTTATTTGCACAAGAATCAGGCGGTAGGGGTTTCTCTCATTGAAGCCGTGAGTGTGTTATTATTATTTTTTGCCTTTGTGTATGAATCAGTTTTTTGTAGTAGAGAATCAGTTCACAGTACAATTTTTTTCTCATAGGAGTAGAATGTGATGTGTTTTTTTTATTGGCACATGTTAAAGGAGAAGCATTCGTCTTGGTTTTGACACATGTATACGTGTGAAGGTTTTTCATACATACAACTTGGTTCTTGGGGATGCTTGGATTGCATTTTTTTGGCCCTCGGAGACAGCGTACTCAGCGCAATTTTTGCCGAGCGACCAAGGGGTAGCGCCTAAGGGAGGCTAGTGTCTTCCATGGGGTAGTGCCACCAGGGGGGTGAACTTCCTATTTTTTCTCTTTGTGTCGGGGTAAGGGGGTGAGTGTGGCCTTGAATTGGAAAGTTCAGTGCCATGAAATCAGCTGATAGCCACTGGGTGATGATATGATATGCCCGTAGGGTTTCTTTTAGGAAGACTTTTTGTTCTTTCTTTTGAGTAAGAGAAAATGAAATGAAATGCATATGAACGTGGTGCAAGATTTCCTTGTGCTTTGGAGAATGCCTTTACGCAATGATAGGGGGCATGTTTATAACTGGGGATACAGAGATTACTTTATGCTGGAGATTTGGTTGGGATATAGAGACTACTTTAAAATGGTGATGATTGGTGATGATTGGCATTGTACCTGGTGATGTCAAATGGTGATGCCATTGGTGATAAATGGGTGCTTGGTGCTGCTAAGTGGTGATGATACCAGGGAGTGATGAGTGGTGGTGATATTGGAGTTATGGGGGTGTGGCAATGGTGATGAATACTGGGGAATGGCAATATTAAAGCCTTACTGGAGATATTTTACGGGAGATATTTATGGGAGAATTACTATGGAGAATTATCACGGGGAGATATATAAGTGGAGTTATTATGGGAGATTATTATTATCACTACTGGAGGTATCTATGGGGATTCTGTCAGAGTTCGTGGTGGTAATGATTTTTGGGGAATGTGACAATGATTTATGGGGGGTAATATCAATTTCTGGTGAATTTTGGTGAATTTGGTGATAGCAACTGATATTGGTGATATTGGTGTTATTTTTTATACTAACATGGGTGTTGTAATGATTACTAAGGGTGTTGATGCTTTGTGAATATGGCAGGTGCTAACGACACATTTTTTTTTATTTAGACGTTAGCCATCGCTGACGTAAGTTTTTTTTTATCATGGGCAAATTTGAATTTATTTTTCTCTCCGAGCAGTTTGTGTGAATTTTTAGTATCTCAGTTCGTGACTTGGAGCCATTGTCTGGGAATGTGTTTATAATTTCAGCTGTTTGATGCTGCAATGAGATTTAGGGGAGAATTTTTTCATTTTTCCATATCTACATGATGGCACTACATTTTTTTCTGGATATTTGTGTTCCGGAAATTGTGGCCTCTTGCTATGCTGAAAACTGTGAAGTCACCTTATAAGGTACTTAAAAATACGGAAGGGAAGTCAATTCATACACCTTTGAAATGTTTAAGTTTATTATTTATTGCAAATGTGTCAAGTGCATGACACAGGGCTCTTCCTCTTCAATAATCAGCTTCTCCTCCATACCTGGATGGGAAATACAGAAATTGCACGTTAGTGGTGAAGCCTAAGAATTAACTTAAATTATATAGGTAAGAATAATATGGCAAGAAGCACTTATACATAGGAATATGCAAACTGTTACCTTACTGTAAGTAGGTCAAGACAAGAAAAACCAAGTATGACAGCCATATCAAGGCTGGATAATCCTATCCTGAAATAATATATCCGTGTAAGTTTGCATTAAAGGAGATTCTTACAATTTTATGTTGACTTAATCCAGAAATAAATAATAGTAGCTTACCACTATGTACAATAAACCATGAACAACCTTCAGTAGAGTTGCGAAACCACTGTAAGGACAAGAGAAATCCTTTATAACTATTAAACATTCGTGAATATCCGTACTCTACCGATGGCAGGTAGGAAGGACTTTAATAGGCAGCGACAAAGGCTCAAAGAGATTGCTACGATTACCATTCAGTATTTGCCCCCAAAAATACTTGGTACTCACCGTAGTCCATCCGAGCAAGAAGGGATTGAAGTCAATGCTTAGGAGAACGTGACTTTTCTCCACAGATCATCCACTAAGGTGAGTCAAAGTCGAGACGATGATTAACAAATCAGTCGTAGGAGGCAGAGCACATCCAGGTGGCCACCAATTACGCCGTCCAAATTATGGAACCAAGGGAATACTTCACAAATGCCTCTTGAGGGACCCTTGATTCTTAATAACATTATCAGAGCCTCGTCCAAGACATCCTCCAGGAGGACAGGCTCACACTGACGATGGAAGACGGGCTCAATGGCATACGGGTATGTGGTGGGTCCTACAGGATAGCTCACTGCCCTAATGCTCTGACAGGACCGCCCGGACTGACCGGACTGGCAGAACTGCCTCGACTGCTGAGACTGCTTGGACTGCTAGTACTGACTTCTCACGCATTCACCGATCTCGACGTTTCCTCGTAAACAACAAAAAGAGGAGGAGTCAACAATTTGCCGATCATAACTAAGGCAGCAGGAAGGACTGTAAGCGGTACCAAGTATTTATTTTTCTTATTTTGGATAATACTGAAATTCCCATCATTTACGAATCCTTCTGCCGCTGTAGGCAAGTACATTAAAATTGGTAGATTACAGTTCAGTTGACCGGACCGTGTAACACCATTTTGCCCGGTCCGTAATCCCTCCGCCAAGGTAAGTAGTTCTCGCAGATGACCCGCAGCCTACCAAACCCGACCCCAGCCGACCAAACCCGAACCCAACCCACAGGACCGAACCCGAACATGCATCAACATGAAAGCCGATTCTCTTCGATATTTTTAATCTTGCCCAACTAATCTTTAGGACCTCCAATTTAATTTACAGTATTCTATATTTTCACCCATGCCCAACTGAACTGTAAGAGCTCCATTTTTTCCCCTTCGTTATTCTATTTTTTTCCCATGCTTGCCCAACTAATTTGCAGGAGTTCCATTTTTTTTTTCATTATTCGATATTTTGACTCTTGCCAACGATAGTTTTACCCGTGCCAACATAATCTGTAGGAGATACATTTTTTCCCCCATTATTTGATATTTCTTTCCTTGCCCAACTCATCTGTATCGACCTACATTTTTTTACATTCTTCGATACATATTTTCCAGGTACTAGTTATCCGCTAGGATAACTAGTACCTGGAACGGACATGCCTGACCTTCCTCGACCCTTCAGTCTGTTCCTGCTTCTCAGCCAGTTCAGTGCTTCGTCATAACTACCATGTCTTCTTCTGCCGAGAATTTGTCGTGTTCCGCACACTGCCGCCGTTCCCGTCACGCTGGAAGACATATACATTTTTTGTCAAGACGAACGATCCCTAGTTAGTTATTTAATGAAAACAAATTCCCCTTGTTCAGTCATCTCGGAAAACAAACCGCTCCCGCCAAGAAAGAAAAAAAAAAATCCTCTACCAGAAGATTTGAAAGACTCGGATTTCTCTTATTAAGTTCTATATTTCTGGACGACTAGCAACATCTCCAAGTAAGGTTATCAATGTAAATGCACTTATTTTATTATTTTGCCAAAATTATCACGCCATTATTTCCGCTTTGCTGAAGTCAGGCACGCTCAACACATCCGAACATTCACGTTCGCTAGAAGTCCACGTGTTCGAACACAGTCCATGTGTTCGAGCAAACAACGTGGCCTTGACTTTAACCAATGTATTCTCGGAAATATTCATTTTGTTTAGTTATCAGTAAGGATATACGGGTGCCAGCCATATTTATGGACAAGTTATATTGGTTAGATATTTATAATTGTTAACTTACTACACAGGGGGTCCAGCCAGGTAAGGACATGCAGACTTAGTTTGGTTAGGTAGCAATCACTGTTAATATACTATACTGGGGGGTCCAGGGGGGCGAAGCCCCCCGGCCAGGTAAGGACGTGGAGACTAACTATGGTTAGGTTGGTTCCTTTGGTTAGGTAGCAATCACTTAATATACTATACTGGGGGGTCCGGCCAGGTAAGGGCACGCGGCCTAAGTTTGGTTAGGTTGGTTCGTTTGGTTACGATCACCGGAGCTCCTACAGTTTAGTTGGAACAGGAGCTCCTACAGTTTAGTTGGAACGGGAGCTCATACAGTTTAGTTGGCCACGGGTTTTTTTTTGCTTGGGTTTCGTGGTTTTTAGTGTTCATTGCCGTCGTTTGGTTAGCCTAACACAACGGGGGACTGGGACCTCCTACTTTTTAATTTTTTTTTTTTTTTGTTGGTACGTGAGCTCCTACAGTTTTACTTGGCAAACGGGTTTTCGTCTGCTAGGGTTTTGTTGTTTTTCGTGTTCATTGTCGTCATCTGGGTTTCCCCCCACCCAAAAACCCCGGTTTCCCATGCTCCCCCCTTACCGTTTTCATTTACTCGCATGTACTCCCCCACCCAAAAACCCCGGTTCCCAAAAAGGGTCCCCCATTATCGTTTTTTTATAGGTTTCGGGGTTTTTAAAACCGGGCGCCCAAAACAAAGCGTCCGCCATCTTGTTTGTATTGCTCCGCCGATTCCATAGCAGACGAAACCCGTGGTCAACTGAACTGTAAGCGCTCCTTAAAAATATATTTATTCTGTATACTTGCACAATTGTGTTTGTTTCATCTTTGTCAGAGATAGGAAACTTAGTTAAGTTTCTAGTGGCCTGTGCCATAGTGAATATGGGGAAGTCTTTGCTTAGAAACTTTATATTTGGAGTTTTGTTTTAATGAGTTATGGCACACGGGTGATTTTTTCTAGAATTTCCTGGCAATTTTAATTTTATTTTGCCGAGTTTTTGCCCTTTCTCAGCAGTTATGCTAAACAGAGAGTTTATAGTTTTTTACTATAACTTTAAGTTATTTTACTGGAGAATTGGAGATATAATATTTTGGCCATTTGTTATTTTTTTGGGGGGAAATAGTCCACAGTTTAGGCCTATGGTGGTGAGAGCTATGTTTAGTTTCTATTATAGAGAGAGAGAGAGAGAGAGAGAGAGAGAGAGAGAGAGAGAGAGAGAGATGTGTTACCAATTACCAGTTGCCTGCCGCTCTTGGTTTATTGCTACCCTTTAAAAATATGATAATGAGATTGACCATCCCTCTCTCTCTCTCTCTCTCTCTCTCGCTCCTCTCTCTCTCTCTCTCTCTCTCTCTCTCTCTCTGTATATATATATATATATATATATATATATATAATATAGATATATATATATATAATATATATATATAATTGGTTGGGCTATCTCTTATTCACCCTGCAGTTAACTGTTGAGCAACACAGCAAAAATGTTTTTCCCTTAAATGTTTAAAATTACGGGAATTAGCAAAAGGTTAGTTAGTTACAAATGGATTTCTTCTACTTGGAGCAATTTTTCCGTACCTTTCTTGTTTCTCGATTCCACTTAACAACAAATTGTGAAGAAAAATGTGATCAACGAACGTCTATATAATCTGACAGTTTCAAGTAAGTTGCTTTAGTAAGTTATTTATCAATATTTCGTTCTTAAATCCCTTTTTATCAAAACACAAGCCAATGACAACAACTTTTGAAATATCCGACATACCTTGTGTCTGTTACGGTTGGCACCAAGTTCCAGATTTTTGTCTCCACCGATACTCCATTCCCGGAGAGTTTTTTTTTTTTTTTTTTTTTTTTTTTTTTTTTTTTTTTTTTTTTTTTGGTAAGGCTGCTATCGTGGAGAGACTCCTGTAACCTGTCATATACCTTGCCTCTCAAATGACTTCCTGTCAAGTTTCTGAATTTAATTTACAGGAAAAAGATATATAGTATATATACATATATATATATATATTTGTGTGTGTATGTATGTATGATTTGTGAGCGTATGCCTGTTTTCTACAAAAAAATTTTCATATCACCTATTACCAACAAATATGAACAGAACATATACAGACTTGTGGTTTATTAGACGATTTGACGTGTGTTTCAAATGAATATGCTAGCAACGCTGGAGCTTTATGATACTTTATTTGAATTAACAAGAGAATTTTTCACCTAATATCTCTCTCTCTCTCTCTCTCTCTCTCTCTCTCTCTCTCTCTCTCTCTCAAATCCGTACCCTTAATTTTATTTTCTACTGACATCTACAACTATTCTTACTAAAGATTAGAAAGTTACAAGTCATATTTTATCGTCAGAGTCTGAAGAGCTCAACCCCGTAGATTTAGAATTACATTTTGAAAATAACATTTTAATTACAAGCGAACTGCAATGAATATACTATGAAACCTTTATTTTGATTTTTGCAGTTTCGCTATATTGATGATTAAGAGATTGTTGCACCGAAAGGAAAATTTCTGACAAATATTTTGAAAGTTTAAGGATATAGAGAGGTCCAGCTGATGACTT
>NC_087201.1:142764535-142799535 GCF_015104395.2 Macrobrachium nipponense
GGGGGAAAAGCTCACACATATGTACAAACTCACGCCCATTGTCCACAATGTTCACGTCCCAGGTTACTGCTTGTAACCAGTTTCAAAGTCACCTCTGTATCAAGCGCTCATAGCGACAGGACATGCACAGATCTGCACATACAGCAAAAAGACGTTCAGCATTCCCAAGGCTTGTCACTCGGACCACTCTGTCTCCAGAGAAGTTAAATGATGATTCCTACATTCTAAGAAATGTCACAGCATCTCACATTACAATGATATTTAAAATATATCATAGCAAATCCCTCTTTTATGTAACAGATTGTTCGGCCACCTGAATTGCTAGCACCAGCTCACATAAAACAGCTTATACATATAAAAAAACACATCGGCCGGCTCATAAAACGCTATAATAAAAAATAACTGCACGTCTCTTCATTTCTTCATCTTGAACTTTCTCACACTCCCGTGCATGTGATTGGTCTGCACCTGTACAGACACGTGAAACACGCTGTAAAAAGGTGAAACGTCTCCCCGTGGAAGACAACTGACGATTTCCGTAGTCCAAAAGAGCCGTAAAACCTCGTAGACTCGTACAAACTCTTGCATGTCGGCAACATTGGCAGCATACATCTCTGCAACAGTTGAAGGGCGTCTTGCTGGCGTTGGGGAACGATGTTTATGGTGTTCAGTATGTCAGTCATGTCATCGGTCAATTAAAGAAGAATTTACCCCAGACATACTTCTGTCAACTAATGATCCCAAAAAAAGTCTAAAAAACACTAACTGAACATTTCCCCACCTAACCCCATTAATATGACCACTGAACTAATTTCTAACCATAACTCGTGAAGGAACTTTATAAGATCGCTAAATCATAAATCGCTATCTTAACCCCGTAAAGAAAATACCAAATTCTCCAACGTAATTCTCCAACAATAAAAAAAAAAAAAAAAAAAAAACTTGCCAAATTCACACATTAGCACACACACCACCCAGAACTCACAGAAACTCCACGGACCACTATCATCACATTTCAAACTCACAAATTCCACAAGAAATAAAAAAAAAAAAAACTTAACAAACCCAGCCCCAAATTATCACCAAAAATGTTCTCTCAAGCTCTGATATTTCAGCAACCCACAAAATCAGTAAAAACTCTTTACTGCTTAACAGCAAAACCCCTTTCCTGTCTATATAATTAACCTCCATGAAATATAATGCTAAACACCCATCTATGTAATTCACAAACCCCAACAAATCATATCTCCTGTCTAAAACAGAAATGCTATGTAAGCTTAACCCCAATTACGACAAATCTCGTAGGAAAAGAAAAGAAAAGAAAAAAAAAGATAATAACAATAATAAGTGAACTTTCCCATCACAAAACCCACATAATGTAATATACATAACCCAACACTTTCCCCATAAATGCGATATGTATTGTTGGAATTTGCTATCGCAACATATGTCATCGGCCAGGAACGACCGGAAACAACCCCCTTACACAACCCAAGAATACATCCTCTGTAGAATGCCATAGTCAACATTTCCAGCAATAGTGCAAAACTCTGAGTAATCAACACTGAAGGAAAAGAGTCAGCAACCGGACTCATCGCGGCATTATCACCAAAAATCCACCTGTGAACACGTCAGGTGCTCGAACTACAGTATAGATTTGTCTAGTCAGACTTGCAACTTCAGAAAACCCATGATTCTCCAAAAAGTTCTATATACTGACACCACATAAGCAAATTTCACAAGATTATCTCCCGGATATCACCAAGGTACTAAAAAAAATTGTCTTCAAAGACATAACTCCCCAATGATATTACTCAATTATATAAAACCAATTATCACCTATTCGGGATATAAACCACAGTAAACCACCACAATTCCACAATTATATGCCGCCAAAAATAACCACTGGTGAATATAAAAAATGCAACATCTCCGTAGAGACTCATAAAACTGCAACGCAGTAATGCCCACCCCCATTAGTCACAACACCAAAGGAACCACAAAACCCCCTCTCTTTTGGTTCGTAAAACCACAGAAATCCAGCTCCAAAAATCACAACCACAAAAAAAAGAAAGTCACCACCAAAGATTAGTGCCACCCATATATATCACCATATTTATAATAACACCACCCAGGCAATATAAATATTCCCTACATTTCGCCAATAACCACATGTGGAATAAAAGCAAGTATCCAAAAAATGTTATATCTCCAAGCAGTCATCAAAAAATGAAACTCTGTCCCCGAAAAATGCACTCGAAGCATCTAGCTGTTACACTAAAAAATATTGCCACATATCTCCTCTCACAAAAATGGCTGCAAAAATAATTGAACTAAACATAGCTCTCACCATTGGCCTAAACTGTGGACTAAAATATCACATGGCTAAAATATTATATATCCAATTCTCCAGCAAAATAACCTCGGTAAACCTCTCTAAGGAGCTCAATGTTACACTCTCTGTTTAGCATAACTGCTGAGAAGGGCAAAAACTCGGCAAATAAAATTGCCCAGGAAATTCTAGAAAAAAATCAACAGTGTGCCATACCTCATTATAACAAAACTCCAAGTATAAAGTGTCTAAGCAAAGACTTCCCCATATGCACTACGGCACAGGCCACCAGAAACTTAATCAAGTTTCCTCCTATCTCTGGCAAAGTCGCCATAAACACAACAAAGGTATTGAGCAAGCAGCCAACAATTTCCGGAACACAAATATCCAGAGAAAAAAAATGTAGTACCATTATGTATACATTTAAAAAATGCAAAAAAATTCTCCCCTAAATCTCTCTGCAGCATCAAACGGCTGAAATTATAAACACATTCCCGAACAATGACTCCAAGTCCCGAACTGAGATATTAGAAAAAAAATCTACACAAACTGCTCGGAGAGAAAAAAAAATTCAAATTCGCCCATGATAAATAAACTTACGTCAACGATGGCTAACGTCTAAAAAAGGAAATAGAAAAGTCAATGGCACTGTTAACTATTCCCGTGACACCTGTAACATCTGTGACTCATGTAGACTTCAAGCAATTATCTGCCGAACTCATAAAAAAAAGGAAAACTAAATTTGTGGTTAGTACCTCCCATATTCACAAAACATCACGACCTTAATATTGAATATAAGCACCCATATTAGTATAAAAAATAACACCAGTATCAGAACTCGCCAGTATCACTAAATTCACCAAAATTCACCACCCATAAATCATTGTCACATTCACCAAAAATTATTACCACTATAAACTCCCATAGAATCCCCTTAAATATCTCCAGTAATATTATTCTCCATAGTAATTCCACTTAAATATCTCCCCGTAAATATCTCCGGTAATAACTCTCTGTAATAAATTTCCCATAATAATTCTCCGTAATAATTCTCCATAATAATTCTCCGTAATAATTCTCCATAAATATCTCCTTAAAATATCTCCAGTATCACCAGTAAGGGCTTTAATATTGACATTCACCCATAACTCCAATATCACCATCAATTAGCATCACCATTTGACATCACCAATCATCACCATTTTAAAATAAGTCTCCATATCCCAAATACATCCCCATTAAAAATGACCTCTGTATCCCCAGTTATAATCATGTCCTCTACCACGTAAAGGCATTCTCCAAAGCGTAAGGAAAACTTGCACCACATTCATACGCATTTCATTTAATTTTCTCTTATGCAAAAGAAAGAAAAAAATCGTTCTAAAAGAAACTCTACAGGCACGTCATATCATCTCTCATGGCTATCAGCTGATGTGGCATTGAACTATGTCATCAAG
The DNA here is from genome assembly GCF_015104395.2 of Macrobrachium nipponense. Classification (NCBI taxonomy): domain Eukaryota; kingdom Metazoa; phylum Arthropoda; class Malacostraca; order Decapoda; family Palaemonidae; genus Macrobrachium; species Macrobrachium nipponense. The sequence continues at coordinate 142,768,325 of NC_087201.1, forward strand.
GACTCAAGAGCGTGGCAATGAACTTTATTTTCAAGGCCAAACTGACCCCCATAACCCCGGCACAAAGAAAAAAAAAGAAGTTCACCCTCCCATTGAGCATTCCCCCCATGGAAGGATCCCACTAGCCTCCCTTTCGCTGGCTCTTCAAAATATATGCTGAGTGCGTATACATGAGTGACCGCTGTCTCCAAGGGTAAAAAAATTGCAATCCAAGCATCCCAGAACTAAGTTGCATGTATGAAAAACCTTCACACAAATACATATGTGTCAAAAAAAAAGTATGCATCGCCTCTAAGAAAAAAAACACAGTTCAGATTACCATGGGAAAAAAATGGTAATCTGAACTGATTCTTTACCTGCAAAAATGATTCATACACTAAGTCAAAGAAAATAATGTAACACTTCCTCAATGATAGAACACCCGATCCCCTGATTCGTGTGTGTATGTGTAAACACGCTAATACACACATACTCTCATGTGTAAGAACAACCTGATACTCAAACGAAAAGACACTTGGCAACGCACACTCACAATGCCCAACTGAGTTCCCCATAGCTTTCAATGTCTCGTGACGGATGAATATGCTGACGGTAATTGAAAATTTCCCTCCCAGTACCACAACGACGGCTGAATAATTCTTATCCCCTGTCACTTATTAATTGAAATCTTAACACATTCCCACAACCAGACTCTCGAAACAGCCTTTTTAAGTTACTATCAATCTCACAAAAGGCTTAATATGGTCCAAAAACCCGCTGCACCACTAAAAAACGAGATTAAAAAATATCGTTCTCATATTTTAAAAGGTATGCGATGGATCAGAGCGTCCCAAAGGCAATTGGTAACACATTCTCTCACTCTCTCTCTCTCTCTCTCTCTCTCTCTCTCTCTCAATACTCCTCGCCCCTCCATTATCTAAGGTCACCAAATCAGACACAGAACTTACAAAACTATGCATTTATTTAAAAGCAAAGAATTAGTTGAATTAACTCAGGTTCTTAACAGATTATTAAAGAATGATTGGACTCAGATAACCCCACTCTATATTTCTACTCCAATAATCCAATATTTATCTTGTTCATAAAAAACTGGGTAAGTCATAATACAGTACACCATAGTAATTATGTCAGTTCCCATTTCTCCAGATCAATTCCCCTTGTCCAGAATCGCCCATGCAACACAGTATGCACTATCACTTCTCAAAAATACTGTTCGAAGAAGCCATCTTGGCTCCTCACCTCCCTGATGATCTATCCTCATTGTTACTTAACACTCATATGTAGGGGGAAAAAACTCGCACATACGTACGAACTCGCACCCATTGTCCACAATGTTCATGCCCCAGCTAACTGCTTGTAACCAGTTTCAAAGTCACCTCTGTATGAAGCGCTCATAGCGACAGGACATGCACAGATCTGCACATACAGCAAAAAGACGTATCAGCATTCCCAAGGTTTGTCACTCGGACCACTCTGTCTCCAGAGAAGTTAAATGATGATTCCTACATTCTAAGAAATGTCACAGCATCTCACATTACAATGATATTTAGAATATTATATAGCAAATCCCTCTTTTAATAATAACACACACACACACACACACACACACACACATATATATATATATATATATATATATATATATATATATATATATATATATATATATATAATATATATATATGTATATATATGTATATATATATATATATATATATATATATATATATATATAGATATATATATATATATATTATATATATATATATATGCGCGAGTGTGTGTGTATGCATGTACATATGTATGTAAGAATGAGTATTACTGTGATTCGAAACATCAAAACAAGCATTAAAAAAAATAATAACTGTTATCATACGCATTTCAGTCTCGCATATAATTTTTTTATTTCTGCCTATTTATTCGGAGTTTATATCGTTTCCCCTTTTACGTCATTTATTTCTGTGACAATAAAAACCTGTATATAATCCAGCAGCTTATGTCCAGTATAAATCTCTCTCTCTCTCTCTCTCTCTCTCTCTCTCTCTCTCTCTCTCTCGTCTCTGTCCTGCCTCTCCTCTGGGTAAGCTCTCCCTCTGGGTTTTCTCCCAAGGTATATTAAATGTTTCTGGGTGCTCATATTTTAAATTAAAAATGATATAGAACCACCATCTCTTTCCCCGGTTAATAATATCCCCGATGCCTTAAAATCAAATAAAAATCTTATAGTACCGGAAATATGTTTAATATAATCTGTTATGCCATACATTTTCTTGACTTTAAAACCTGTATGTGATCCAGCATCATTATGTATTCAGTATAAATTCTCTCTCTCTCTCTCTCTCTCTCTCTCTCTCTCTCTCTCTCTCTCTCGCTCTCTCTTCTCTCTCTCTCTCTGTACCTTGTTTTATTTTCTATTCTCATTTTTCTTTACAAGCCGCATGTATTATCTGACTTTTAAAGACAACAGTGCAAAAGAACATCGCTAGCGTGTGGATATAATATTTTACTTCCGTTTCATTCCTGGCAGCTAAAGTAACAGGATGCAATAATATTTCTCCAAGCTGACGTAATTTTTTTTTCTAGTTCTCTGAACATATCGCGGTTAAAAGAAAAAAAAAATGTAACCGCGTGGTTGTTTTTTAATGTTGGTGTAAAAACTAATATTTTTCCGAATCACTTTTCTCGAATACAGCCAGAAATCACCTATGGATACCTCAGGCTTCTTCATCATTAGCTCGTGGTTTTGTGACTCTTATTTTCTATCGGAAAAGTTCTTTTCAATGAATAGCAACTGTATTCAGTGGCGGATCTAGAAATATTTCATTGGGGGTGGGGAGTACATAGGATTATCATACATACATAGACATATATATATATATATATATATATATTATATATATATATATATATACTATATATATATATATATATATATATAAATCACCTATGGATACCTCAGGCTTCCTTCATCATTAGCTCGTGTTTTTTGTGGACTCTTATTTCTATCGGGGAAAAGTTTCTTTCAATGAATAGCAACTGTATTCAGTGGCGGATCTAGAAATATTTCATTGGGGGAGTACATAGGATTATCATACATACATAGACATATATATATAATATATATATATATATAATTATTATATATATATATATATATATATATATGAATATGAGTCTGATCACATCACCATGATTCATATATACGCATTAAGCTACAAATGTCCTTTAATCTCTAATTCGTTCACGGTAGCGTGTGGTTAAAGGCGCTTCACTGTACGTCCTGATTTCGGGTTCGTAGGTTTGCGCTCGGGAGCCGACGAAATTATTATCAACTAAAAATTCCCCTCAGTTAACATATATGAAAATATATTAATTCTGAGGCAGAGCGAATTAGATATTAAAGGGCATTTGTAACTTAACGCATATAGTAATATATATATATATATATATATATTATATATATATATATATATATATATACTATACGCATTAAGTTACAAATGCCCTTCAATATCTAATTCGCTAAAATTCCCTTCAGTTAACATATATGAAAATATATTAATTCTGAGGCAGAGCGAATTAGATATTAAAAGGGCATTTGTAACTTAACGGCGTATAGTATAATATATATATATACATATATATATATATATATATATATATATATATATATATATATACTATAACGCATTAAGTTACAAATGCCTTCAATATTAAATTCGCTAAAAATATTCCCCCCTTCAGTTAAACATATATGAAAATATATTAATTCTGAGGCAGAGCGAATTAGATATTGAAGGGCATTTGTAACTTAATGCGTATAGTATATATATATATATATATATTATATATATATATATATATTATATATATATACTAATACGCGTTAAGTTACAAATGCCCTTTAATATCTAATTCGCTCTGCCTCAGAATTAATATATTTTCATATATGTTAACTGAAGGGGAATTTTTAGTTGATAATAATTTCGTCGGCTCCCGAGCGCAAACCTACGAACCCGAAATCAGGACGTACAGTGAAGCGCCTTTAACCACACAGCTACCGCGAATGAATTAGAGATTAAAGGGATTTGTAGCTTAATGGCGGTATATATGAACATCATGGTGATGTGATCAGACTCATATTCATATATATATATATATATATATATATATATATATATATATATATATATATATATATATATATATATATATATATATATATATATATATATGTCCATGTATGTATGATAATCCTATGTACCCCCCAATGAAATATTTCTAGATCCGCCACTGAATACAGTTGCTATTCATTGAAAGAACTTTTATCTATATGAAAATATAGATATATATGTACCGTAATATATATATATATATATATATATATATATATATATATATATATATATATATATATACATATATATATATATATATATATATATATAATATATATATATATATATATATATATATTACGCTACATATATATCTATATTTTCATATGCATCCACACATAAATATACGCACAGTAGTAGTTGTTGTTGCACAGTTGTTGTTGTTGTTGAAATAATTAATAACTAAGCAAATTTTGCTGCTAATAATGGTCTATTGACAGAAAACATTGTTCTGTTATCCATATCCATATGGGGGGCACGTGACTAGGTCGCCCCCCTTCACCCTTAAATCAGCCACTGGCTGTATTTGCTTTCCTTCTTTTCTAATGGATCTATGTTTCGTTTTTGCCAAGTGAAAAGCCATAAAAAACGTGTAGAAATAGAAAATATAAATAAACTGGAAGGTTAAAGGAAATATGTATGCAAATTACCCTATTTCCCCAAGAGTAACATCATTCATATATGCATTGATAACGGATACCATAGGTGAAAAAGAATCATAGTCATCCTTGAAATAAAAAGCCATGAATATCTAATTTGTTGAATCTAGATTTACGTAAAATGACATTGGAGTCTGACATTTTTTATGTTTCTGTCTCTTCCCCTTCGTTTTAGTTTGAGTATTTTCGTAGTGTTAAATTTTGACGAAATTGGTTACGATTGTATTATAATCACAAATAAAACATCAAAATCACAATGCTGAGATAAACGAAATAAATATTTTCCAGCAATTATGTTTCCGACAACATATCGCGAAGAAAATATTCCATTTCTAACATATATATTAAGTAAATGAATGCCAACTTAAAATCACCTTTAATTTGCAAGAACGTTGCAGATTTAAATAGGCAAAATTCGTCTGCACATCGGTACTTTATCACACCCGGAAAAAGTTTCTTTTTTTGTTTTTGTTTAGAACAACAGTATTAAGATATATGAATTCAACCAAGCATCGAGGGGAGATTTCACGCTTTTAATTCCTTAAGCAACTCTTTTCCGGTATCACTTATAAATATCATTTCTGAAATTAACAAATGTTCAGTTTATTTTTTTAAGTTACATTCATCATTCACTGATTAAATGCAAACAATAGCAGTGTTATTTTGATCTGAGCAACGTTTTTTTTTTGCGTCAATTTCCGACACTTGTAAAAAAAAAAAAAAAAAAAAAAAACCCCCCCCCCCAAAAAAAAAAAAAAAAATTACCTCGGAAGTATTTTCTAAAAAGCATATTTTGCAAGTTCCTGTTATTTCGCATTATTTACTTTGCGACATTTGTTTTTCCATACTAAATCTTAGAGTCTGTTGGAAAACAATATCCCCTTTACCGAGTTATAAAATATGTGGGAACTAATTTCAGTTTCATTCACATAAATATCTAAATGAAATATTACTTAATTAAAACAGAGTTATCTTCCCTCTGTCAATGCCTCCAGTTTCGCTTAAGTTCCTAAACTTTATGTCAAAGTTTCTGAATATAACATCAAATTAAATATGTAATTAGTGAATATTCTAACAAGAACCTATAAAATGCTTTATTTTATCAATGACATTCAAACAAACTGACAATAAGTTTAAAAAATCTGAGAGAAGCCAGAGTTATTCGCTTATATATATATATATATATATATGTTACCTATCCGCTGACACCAAACTATTACCAGCGAAGGTATTTAACATTTTGGTATGCGTTAAGCCATTGCGTTAAGGCGAAAAGGTTACACTCAATCTCTCCCCCCACCTCTCTCTCTCTCTCAAGGTGATCACTGGCATAGCCTTCTCTCTCTCTCTCTCTCTCTCTCTCTCTCTCTCTCTACATTCTATCAGGTCATTAAATCAGAGTCGGAGTTACAAAAAATATAATATTTATTCAAAGTAAAGTACTAGTTGAATAACTCAAATTCTTACAGGATCAACAATGGAAAGATAATAGTTCAAATCTCACGGACAACTAACTCAGATAGCCCCCCGGTATTTAAATGTCTTAATCAGTAATTAGTCACACCAATTATCTCTTCTCCCAAATACAGTTCCCTCACTAGGACACTCTGTCCCCTCACTAGAACCACTTGTTTAAAAGACAGGAGAACACACTATACTCAGTTTTTTTCCATCTGTCCATCCGCCTGTGGTGTTTGTGTATGGTAATACTGCGTCCCGGGCTTTAGATAGTTACATTCAGCTTACATTCAACAATAATAATAATATCCTATTTCGAATATTAACGGTGTAATTCGTATACAGTAAATTATTAAAACACTTTTCAGTTGCAAATGTACACCCAGATATCCTTTTATTTACCTAAAACTTACATATAGCGTAACCATTTAAAGCCCGGGACGCAGTGTTACCATACAAAAACACAACAGGTGGATGGACAGATGGAAAAAAACAGAGTATAGTGAGCACACACACAATTGTAAAGACAAAGTCAAAAGGTTAAACAAAAATGGAACATCTTTACAAAATGTCAAACAGACAATAAGCCATCCCTTTGGCTAAAGTATGACAACTCACCCATTGCAGCCTGGAGCTTTAACACTGAAATAAAATAGACTTTTGTAGAGCTATCCTAGCATTCTGCCTTTTCTCCCGTAGCTGTCTCTCTCGTTTTCGGCTAAACCAAGCCATTAAGAATAGACATAGTTAGTACACGTACATATGAACTCACACTCTTCATCAACGCCTCAATAAACTGGTCATAGCCAGTTTTCAAAGGCACCTTGAACAAGCCCTCAAGAATTCACATGAACATTGACCTGCTTAAATAAGCATCTTCGTATCACACCATCCCAGAAATTATTTATCAGCTTTCTCAGGTCATCGCTTCGGACACTGTCTCTATGGGAAGTGAACAGTCTTCACATTCCAAGAAATGTCACAATGAACATATTATCAGACTATTTATGACAGTAGCTCGGCCACAACCCTGGCTAGCCCCTGCCTAGCCATATGTCACATAAAACAGCTCATATATAAAAAAAACATTGGCCGGCTCAAAAAAAAATATAAGTAACTGCACGTCTCTGGCATTATAAAGTAATGTCTATCACGCTTCATCTCCAATAACACTAGGCGTATAAATTTTCTCATTTTGGACTCTTGAATATCCCTCTTTGTCTGAAACTTCCTGCACAGACTGTAGCAAGCTGTAGGAAGACAGAATGCTTCCCTGTAGAAGACTTCTAACGGCTTCTGTAGACCCAAAAGCGCTGTAGAACTCTGTAGACTCGTAGAAACTCTCGTAATTACCCTTGGCAAAAGACAGCAACATCTCTGCACGGCTGGTGGACATCTTGCTAGTGTCGGGGAACGACAATTATGGTGTGTGTAAGTATGTCAGTCAAGTCATCAGTCAATCAAAAAAGAATTAACCCAGACATACTACTTCTATCAAATAATGACCTCAAAAATTCAGAAATACTAACTGAACGTCTCCCAATTAACTCCATTTAATATGACCACTAAATCATAATTCATTATCACAACTTGCAAATAAAAAAAATATTAAGTTCTCTAACTCAATTCTCCAAACTCATACATCAGCACACACAATCCAAAACTCACATTTCAAACTCAAAAGTTCTCACAAGTAAAAAAAAAAAAAAAAAAAAAAAAAGGTAATGAGCCCAAGAAAAAAAAAATCACGTAACAAGCCCAGACCCAAAAATCAAAAATGTTCTCTCAAGCTCTGATATTACAGCAACCCACAAAATCAGTAAAAATCTCCAATGTTTAACAGCAAAAACCCCTCACTACTCACATAATTAATTACAATGAGACTTAATGTCAAACGCCCATTTATGTAAATCATAACCCGGATAAATTACATCTCCTGTCCAAAAAGAAATGCTATTTAAAGCTCAACCTCAATTACATCTCTCGTAAGAAAAGGAAAAAAAAAAGGAAAATAAAAAAAAGATAATCACAAGTAGACTTCCCCATCACAAAGCACATAATATATGCGTGATATACATAACCCCGCGTTTTCCCCAACAAATGCAATATGTATAGTTATGGAATTTTTGCCATCGCAACTTTCATGCAACCGGACACGGCCAGAAAGCAAACTCTTACACGTGCACTTTCATGAAATGCTATGGTCAACATTTCCAGATATTGCAAAACTCTGAGCAATCACCACTAGAGGAAGAGAGTCAGCACACAGGACTCATCACAGCGGTTTCAGCAAAAAATCCACCTGCGGACACGTGTGCTCGAACTGCAGCATGAAAAAAAATGTCTAGTCAGACTCACAAGTTCAGAAACTCATGATTCTCAAAAAAAAAAGGTTCTATAATGACACTAAGAAAGCACATTTCACTAAATTATCTCCAGGATATGACTAAGCTGCTCAAAATTTGTCTCAAAGACATATCTCTCACATGTTACTGCCCAATTATATAAAAACTTATCACCTATCCGGGATAAAAAAAAAACTACGATAAACTCATAATTCAGCAATTATATGCCTCCAAAAATATCATACTTGTGAACATAATAAATGCACATCTCCATAGGACTCATAATGCAGTAATGCCACTCGCCTCCAATTAGTCACGAAACCAAAAAGAAAGAACAACAGAACTCTTCTCATGGCTCGAAAAAACTCCAGGGATTCAACTCAAAAAATCATAACCCCAAAAAAGGTCCCCCGCCAAAGATTAATGCCATCTCCATATATATATTATATTCTATATATATATATAATCTATATATATCTATCTATATATACATATACCTATATATATATATATATATATATATATATATATATATATATATATATATATATATATCTATTAAAATAAAATATATCACCATATTAATAATAAAACCACTCCAGTGATAAAAATATTCCTACATTTAATTAATAACCACACCACACCATATTCCCTCTTATTTCCCCAATAACCACGTGTTAATAAAAACACCACTCCAGGAATAAAAAATATTCACCTCTGTTTCGGCAAATAAAAAATACTTACATCTATTTCACCAATAACTTCATGTGGAATAAAACAAGTCTCCAAAAAATATATCTCCAAGCAGGATAATCAAAAATGAAATCCCATCTCCAGAAAAAATATGCACTCAAAGCATCCAGCTGGCAAACTCATAAATATTTCCACATATATCTCCTCTAAAAGGTGTCTCTATTTACAACAAACATGGCTGCAAAATAATTGAACTAAACAGAGCTCTCACCACCATAGGCAAATATCAAATGGCCAAAAATATATCTCCAATATATTATATGTCAAATTATATCTCCAAAATAATATACCTCCAATTCTCCAGAGAATAACTCTATGTTATAGTCAAAAACTATAAACTCTCTGTTTAGCATAACTGCTGAAAAAGGGCAAAAACTCAGCAAATAAGATTGCTCAAGAAATTCTAGAAAAAATCACCAATGTGCCACATAACTCATTATAACAAAACTCCAAATTCAAAGTGCCTAAGTAAAGACTTCTCCATATGCACTACGATATAGGCCATTAGAAACTTGGCCAAGTTTCCTATCTCTGGCAAAATTGTCACAAATACAACAAAAGTATTGTGCAAGAAACCCACAGTTTCTGGAACACTAATATGTAGTGCCATTACGTATGCATTAAAAAAAATGCAAAATTTCTCCCATAAATCTCTCTGCAGCATCAAACAGCTGAAATCACAAACACGTTCCCGAACAATGACTCTAAGTCACGAACTGAGATTATAAAAAATATCCACACAAACTGGAGAGAAAAAAATAAATTCAAATTCACCCATGATAAAAAAAACTTGTGTCAGCGATGGCTAACTTATAAAAAAAGGAGAAAAAGAAAAATCAACGGCACTGTTAACTATCCGCGTGAATCACGTAGATGTCAAGCAATTATCTGCTGAACTCATAAAAAAAGGAAAAAAAATGTGTTGTTAGTTCCTCCCAAATTCAAAAGAAAACAACACCACCCTGACAGCATTACAGCACCCACGTATTAGTATATAAAAAAAACTCACCAGTATCAGAAGTATCATTATCAACAGTATCACCAAACTTGCTATCATCAAAATCACCAGTATTAGTATAAAAACATTACTAATGTTAATGCTTGTCCATTCACCAAAAATTCAGCACAAAATTCACCAAAATTCAGCACAATTCACCAAGATTCAGCCGTATTCATCACTCATGAACTACTGACATATTCTCCAAAGTCACAAAACTCAATAAATAATCAACCACAAAACTTCTCCAATAATTCTTTGTAATAATTCTCCATAATATAATTATCTGTAATAATTATAAAATAATCTCCCATGAAATATCTCAAATCTCTCGTAAAATATGTCTAATATTGCAATTCCCTCGGTATACACCAATATTGCCAATCCCCCACAATCAACACCACCTAACAACATCAGTCAGCATTTTGGTATGCGTTAAGCCATTGCGTTAAGACGAAATGGTCACACTCAATCTCTCTCTTCTCTCTCTCTCTCTCTCAAGGTGATCACTGGCATAGCCTTCTTTCTCTCTCTCTCTCTCTAGTAGCCATCTTGCTTGGTGAGACGTACCCGCGTGAAGTCAGATTAATCAACAGATATCACAAGTTTAACATACGACTAGAATTTGAGAAATATCTAGAAGTGTTCGTGAACTATCGGTGATAAGATTAGTGTGAAAATAGTAGGATAAAGCGTCTTCTAAGTTAGTTTATCAAGTGTAATACTATAAATCAGAACAAGATGGCAGTAAGTTCCAACTGCGGGAAGAGGTGGCGTAATTTGGCGTGTTTAGCAGATTCGCAATACGATGAGGTAGCAGGAAGGGAACTGGCATTTCTCATCTATGAAATCAGCAACAGTCCTAACCAAAAAGATACAAAAGCATTCATAGATATATTAGAAGGATATAATCCTTCAAACTGGAACAAATCTAATGAAAACATCTTGAAAATAATTGAAGAAGTTCCAAATAAAATCCAAGTGGTCAAGAGACTCATAAAGAAAATATACATAAACCAACATATTCCGACAAAGAAAATGAATAAGGTGAATCTTGTGAATATCCTAATTGATGCATTAGGAAAAGAATGCCAAAAGCATGCAAACTGTGTAAGGTTTGGTATAGCATAGTTAATCCACAAACCTAATCAGAAAATGTGCTGCATGCAACATTCCGACCCATCCACAGTGTGCTGAGGTAATACAAGATTTGAGAAAAGATACAAGAATTTTTTGTTCAACATGTCTATCATGGATAGACAATGTTATTAAATCAAGATTGAATGTACAAATAGTTGAGGATGAAGAAGAAGAGGAAGAGGAAGAAGAAGAAGAAAAAAGAAGAAGAGGAAAACGGAAGAGAAGTAAACAAAAATGAAATGACAGAAAAAAATAAAGGAAAACAAAGAACAAGATAAAAGTATGGATGCAGAGATACTCATTGATACTACATATGAGGCAATAAAGCAGCATACCTACGAAGAAATAAATTACGATATGACAACAGAAAAGCAAATCCCGAAGAGGCTCTACCCAGATCTACACAATGACGGGAAAGAGGAAAAAATAGACAAGAAAGACAAAATCTGCAACCTTTTGAAAAGAGGGAATTGCAGATTTGGAGAAAGATGTTACTACAAACATCCTAAGATATGTCAAAACTATGAAATATATGGTAAATGTGCATACTTAGATGGATATGGGGATGATTGCAGAGATCTGCATCCAAAAATATGTAAAAAACCTAAAAGAAGGAAAAGGATGTAAGTTCGACAAAAAATGCAAATATATGCACCCTGTAGCCATGAATCATAATCAAATAAATAACCAACCAAGTAATAAAATCCAAAATAAGAAAGAAACAAATAAGAGAGAATCAAGAATATCAGGTAAAAGAGAAAAGCAAACCACCAATGAGATATGCAGAGGTGTCAGCAAAAAATTTCAAAGCATCAGCTCCGAAATTCTACTCAAGAGATAATAACTGTATTTATTATGCAAGAGGATATTGCAGAAACGGAGAAAATTGCAGATTCAGACACAAAATGAATAATTATGATGAAGAAGATCAAATATTATGGAAAAGTTGGATTTTTTAATGTCAGAATTTCTGAAATGAAAAAAAGAACAACATACCAGAACAGAAAGAGACATGGGAAAAATCCTTATTACTACCAGTATTAAATGAAGGAGAAAACACGCAAACCATCATAGTGATGAATGCGCAGGGTTTAGTTACGAGTAACTCAAAAAGAAAAATAGAATAGTTAGAAGAACTAACCCAAAATGAAAAGAAAATAGATATAATGAATATAAGGTGAAACCTGGTATTCCCAAGAGACTGGGAATGAGATCAATAAAAGGGTTTCCAAACTTATAGATCAGATAGAAAAAATAGGAATCAAGGGGAACCGCAATCTTATGGGAAGAAAGAAAACAAAAAACAAGGAAAAATATATGAGAAATATAGTAACTCGATGTGAACTAATAGCGGTAGAATTTGAATCTGAAAAATTGATGAACATAGTAATATATAGACCTCCTAATACTAAAGAGTTTGACTTAATAATTGAAAAATTGGATGATATATGTAGAAATCACAAGGACTGGACTATTCTCCTATCTGGTGACTTCAACTTTCCTTTCTTAGAATGGAAAGAACGAATAGGAGATTGTGGTTGTACTTATACATATAAAAAAGAGAGTAATAGTAGTGCAGAAGATAAGAGGCAATTTGAAAAGCTATTAGATATGCTACTAGAATACAACATTCAACAAATAAATCACCTGCCAACAAGAAAGGAAAATACTTTAGACCTAGTATTTGTGAACGAGATGAATTATGTTAAAGAAATAATAGTTTACAATGCGAGTATTTCAGACCATAATGTCATAGAATTAACAGTTCATTCCAAAGCAAGTGAAAATAGAGATAAGCAAGAAATGAAAAAGTGGGAAGGATATGGAAAATACAACAACTTCTACAGTAAAAAATATAAAATGGTCAGAAATTAATGAAGAATTAAACAAAGATTGGGATAACATTTTCGTAAGGGATGACATAAGGGTAAATACGGAGATATTAAATAAAATATTGGAGAAAATAGTGGAAAAATATATACCGAAGAAGAAAAGTAAACATCATTCATGCATACCAAGAGACAGAAGGATCTTGTTCCAGAAAATCAGAAAGTGGAAAAAAGGTCTTGCAAAAGAAAAGAAAAAAATGCATGGAAAGTTATAGAACTAAAAAGTAAGATAGAAAAATGCAGAACAAAAAGATTATACAATCAAAAGAAAATAAAAACGGGAAAAACTTGGATTGGAAGAAAAAACCCTATTAAATATCAAGCAAAACCCCAAACTATTATACTCATATGCGAAGAAGATGAATAAAAGAAGAATAGAATAGGCCCTCTGAGAATTGAAGGGAGATTAACGAATGAAAAAAAGGAAATTTGCAACATACTGGCAGAACGATATAAGAGAGAATTCACCCCTAGAATAGATAATGAAGATAATGATATAGAAGTAAGGGAAGAAAATAGTGAATATTTAGCTGACATAGAAATTAATGAAGCTGATATTGTGCAGGCAATTAATGAAATTAAAAATGGAGCTGCTGCAGGGCCGGATGGAGTCCCTGCTATTTTGTTAAAGAAAGTAGTTCATTCTATCGCAAAGCCACTTGCAATATTATTAAGACAAAGTGTAGATACAGGCAAGATTTATGATGAGCACAAATTAGCATATATCACCCCTACTTTCAAAAGTGGATCAAGACTAGAGGCAAGTAATTATAGGCCTGTGAGTCTAACATCACATATTATGAAAGTGTATGAAAGGGTAATGAAGAAAAATATTATGAAACATTTAATAAAAAATAATTTGTTTAATATAGGACAACACGGTTTCGTACCCGGAAAAAGTACACAAACCCAACTGTTAGTCCACCGTGAGAACATATTCAAAAATATGAAAAGCGGAAATGAAACAGATGTGGTTTATCTAGACTTTGCAAAAGCTTTTGACAAAGTAGACCATAATATATTAGCAAAGAAAATTAGAAAACACAATATCGTAGATAAAGTAGGAAGATGGTTAAAAGAATTTTTACACAACAGAAAACAGATAGTTATTGCAAACGATGAGAAATCGGATGAAACCAAGGTAATATCCGGTGTGCCACAAGGTACGGTGCTAGCTGCAATATTGTTTGTTATTATGATTGAAGACATAGACAGTAATGTTAAGGATTCGGTAGTGAGTAGTTTCGCTGATGACACAAGAATAAGTAGAGAAATTACTTGTGATGAAGATAGGAACGCTCTACAAAGAGACCTTAACAAAGTATATGATTGGGCAGAGGTAAATAGGATGGTATTTAACTCTGATAAATTTGAATCAATATATTATGGAGACAGAGAAGGAAAGCTATATGCATATATAGGGGACCTAATAATGAGACAATCACAAATAAGGAAGCAGTTAAAGACCTTGGTGTGATGATGAATAGGAACATGTTATGCAATGATCAAATAGCAATTCTGTTGGCAAAATGTAAAGCAAAAATGGGAATGTTGTTACGGCACTTCAAAACAAGAAAAGCTGAACACATGATTATGCTTTATAAAACATATGTTCGTAGTCCACTTGAATATTGCAATATGATATGGTACCCACACTATCAAAAGGATATTGCACAAATAGAGAGTGTACAAAAGTCCTTTACAGCTAGAATAGAAGAAGTTAAGGACCTAGACTACTGGGAAAGACTACAATCCTTAAAATTATATAGTCTAGAAAGGAGAAGAGAACGCTACATGATAATTCAGGCATGGAAACAAATAGAAGGAATAACAGAAAATATCATGGAACTAAAAATATCAGAAAAGAGCAGCAGAGGTAGATTAATAGTGCCCAAAACTCTACCGCAGGAAAAACTAAGGCAAAGCACACAGGACATTAATCCACTACGCACTAGCATCGATAATGCAGCGTCTATTCAATGCGTTGCCAGCTCATCTGAGGAATATATCAGGAGTGAGCGTAGATGTGTTTAAGAATAAGCTCGACAAATATCTAAACTGCATCCCAGACCATCCAAGATTGGAAGATGCAAAATATACCGGAAGATGTACTAGCAACTCTCTGGTAGACATTAGAGGCGCCTCACACTGAGGGACCTGGGGCAACCCGAACGAACTGTAAGGTCTGTAAGGTAAGGTCTCTCTCTCTCCATTCTATCAGGTCATTAAATCAGAGTCGGAGTTACAAAAAATATAATATTTATTCAAAGTAAAGTACTAGTTGAATAACTCAAATTCTTACAGGATCAACAATGGAAAGATAATAGTTCAAACCTCACAGACAACTAACTCATATAACCCCCTGGTATTTAAATGTCTTAAATCAGTAATTAGTCACACCAATTATCTCTTCTCCAAAATACAGTCCCATCACTAGGACACTCTGTCCCCTCACTAGAACCACCTGTTTAAAAGACAAGAGAACACACTAGTGAGCACACACACAATTGTAAAGACAAAGTCAAAAGGTTAAAGAAAAATGGAAAATCTTTACAAAATGCCAAACAGACAACAAGCCATCCCTTTGGCTAAAGTATGACAACTCACCCATTGCAGCCTGGAACTTTTAACACTGAAAATAAAATATCTTTCGCAGAGCTATCCCAGCATTCTGCCTTTTCTCCCGTAGCTGTCTCCCTCATTTTGGGCTAAACCAAGCCATTAAGAATAGACATAGTTAGTACACGTACATATGAACTCACACTCTTCGTCAACGCCTCAATAAACTGGTCATAGCCAGTTTTCAAAGGCACCTTGATCAAGCCCTCAAGAACTCAGATGAACATTGACCTGCTTAAATAAGCATCTTCATATCACACCATCTCAGAAATGATTTATCAGCTTTCTCAGGTCATCGCTTCGGACTCTGTCTCTATGGGAAGTTAAAAGTGAACAGTCTTCACATTCCAAGAAATGTCACAACGAACATATTATCAGACTTTATTTATGACAAATATATATATATATATATATATATATATATATATATATATATATATATATATATATATATATATACATTCATAAATACATTCATATATGATAATATATATATATATATATATATATATATATATATATATATATATATATATATATATATATATATATATATATATATATACATACATATATATATATATATATATATATATATATATATATATATATATATATATATATATATATACATTCATATATATATATATATATATATATATATAATATATATATATATATATACGTGTTTCCGTAATTTTAAGATTAATGCTATATCTACTTTGTTTTTAGGGCCCTTCGGTACACATCTGATTGGCTTCTCCTTTCATCTTGAAACGAGTTTTCTTTTAGAATAATTTGATTAGGAAGACTCGTTTCCCAAAAAGCTGGTTTTTAACATTATTAGTAAATTGCTAACGAGGTATCTGTCAGCACCCACCCTTAATTTTAATGTACCTAGTTAACTATGTATGCACCCATCCCATTTATTCATTCAGACAGTTTTACGTGTAAAAGTTAGAAATATTATTGAAAAGGAATTGGTTTTTTGAAACTTAATCTTATTTCCATGAATCCACAAAAAATTGGAGGGGTTTTTTTAATTACAGGACAAATTACAGGATTTCATGAAGTCCAATATCATATATAAATTTGAATCCCCAAGATATCTTGGTATTTATGTTGGTTCTTCACGGAGACTGCTACAAGTCCGTTATTACAGCCTTTGGATTAAGTTTAGAAAAAGAACTGGGTCCAGAATCTCTAATCCCGAGTTCTCTAATATAAGAATACATGCTAAGAGTTGTAAGGTTACTATCGAAAAGAAACATTTTTCTATAATTGGCACCACAAAGAGCAAATTACCCATCTAACTACCCTTGAGTCATTGTTTAATAAGCACCTTTCACCTAGTTTAAACTCCAACACCTCGTCATGTCCTCTCTCTCTGGCGTGAGGTTTTACGTTGTATGTAGACCTTGCCGTTTTTAAGTCACTCAGCTCTTTCCTTCTTTATGAATAGGTAGTTTTCTTCTTCATTCCCTATTTTAAACGTTCTGATTATTTTTTTAATTTATTGTAATTTTTAAGTTTATTTAATTTCTATCGTAATTTTTAAGTTTATTTTAATGTTGAATTTCAATTGCAGACTGATGATGTGTTGACAACATGAAACGTTTCCTAATAATAAAACACGTGTACATGACTGTCGTCTGATTGGACACCTCTTCCTTAATATGTATATATATATATATATATATATCTATATATATATATATATATATATATATATATATATATATATATATATATATATATATATATTAAGAAACCTTACGTTTTGACACATCTTTCAGCGTCAAGTATTTCGTATATTTACACTGGGGACTCGAGTACAGCACTTCATCTTCACACCCTTAAACACACACAACCACTTATCCTTATCCCGCAAACATCTGATTCCAAAGATTAAATAAAATAAAAAAAGCAGACAACCAAATAAGTAATCCTAAAAACAAAAAATGACCAAGATTACCCAACAAACTTGGGTAGTGAAGCCAGTATAGAAACGCCGCCTCCTGTTTATTATCACATTCTTACCAAAGCTGACAAGAATCACGAACAAAATATATAACTACCAACAATGCTTAACATTGTAACAAAACAAAACACTGATATGAATAATATCCACACTTTTTCAAAAGATATTTGTAGATATTCTCACATACGTAACCTTTCCTTCTCTGCGCGAAATTATGCAAAGCTTCTGATCGTCTTTGCCGAGACTTATTTGCGGTCCGTCGGTTGGAGATGATTGTTGGGAAATAATTGATTCGTCTGGACGCTATTCCGAACCGTAAGGGGTTCTTATTTTTCTTTTCAGGATATAGCTCTAACAATTGTCAGAAAGTGCACGTGAAAATTCACAATAATTTTTAAAGCCAACCCGCTTAGTGGGTGAACTGAGCATTCGATGATTTAGGAAAAGTCTGACGGGCGGTAAGTAATGGTCTGAGTGGGGACTATATTGATTTCAACACATATATGGTTAAACGATGACCACGGAAGAGAATGAACGTATAAAAGACACCCTATCTTAATATGTAATTAGTAAGAATACTAATTACATATTAAATACTTTAAATACTTTCAACGATCAAACGACTATTATAAAATGCAAGTGGAGATAGAGTATTATGTCCCACTGGTCATCAGCTGTAACTGGTTGTAGTGATCTTCGTTCTAATCTGTTGAGTGTTGTTGGTATAGTTAGATGTTTTGTTTGTGATTATTGATAAGAATGTGATAATAACGGTGCTATGTCATAACACTTGACCGTTTTTTTGTTTTTATCATTAATTAATTAGTTGCCTATTTTTTTTATTTAATCTTTGGCTCGATTTGCCAAATTGTCTCAGGCTGAATATAATTAAATTATGAAAAAATTGTAATCTAAATTAATTGTTCACAAATATAATAAAATAAACTTTCAGACTAAAGGGCGTCATTATAATGGGTTTTCTCATTCAGTTGTAAGTGCAAATATTAATTTATTTATATTTTTCATTTTTTTCTGAAGTTCCTTGTATTACTTTTTATTTCTATATTTGAATAAGCCCTTGAACATGCATAGAGATACCGTTTAAGCAATAATTTGTACCTGCAGTTTACAAAGGCACCGTATATTATGGGTTGAATTAATTCAACAAATACTGCGAAAACATGTCAGTCATTTAAAAGGTCATTTGGAGTTGAAAAGTAAATAAAAACTGAGAAAGCCATACGCTCGATTTCTGGAGTTTTCCAAAAAAATACGATTTTTGTTGTTGCTAAAAGTTTACAGTGGGTCCCGGAGAAAGTTCTCGTCGGCCATAATTCATAATCCTTTGGCGAGGGCAATAAATAATTCTGGGAAATTGGCAATTAAGGAATTTTAACGATTTTACAGTAGTGAAACTGACATTATGTATATAGGGAGTGAAACTGACATTATATATATATATCTATATATATATATATATATATATATATATATATATATATATATATATATATATTATATATATATCACACCCTCTACTGTTATTCTCCCTCTTATTCTGCGACTGGCCTTTTTCATACCAACGTCATCCAATCTAACTTACACTCAGATACTTATACAAATCATCAGCTTTCATTTCTCCACCATCCAGTTTAAATTTGTTTACTCTATCTTCCTAGTGTCTATTTGTCATTATAAATTTTTACTTTCGATCACGTACGCTCACAAGTGTCTCCTCTTCAAACAGTTGATACATTTTCACACGTTTCCCAGTTTATCCCTAAAGCTTTCAGGTGGTATGGAAACATCAGTCAGTCCACACTCCATTCACGATGCATTTTCGCATCCCACTACTTTTCAGCTCCAATATATATTTACCTGATTTTTTCGAATTACTCCATCCAAACGATGCTAGAAAAACCTTCATTCAGAAAAAGGTAGCGTCGTTGTGATTGGTGGATATGTACTGGAAACGGATTATACTTATCCTCGAATTAATGGCTTCAGATAATGCCATATTCTCGATAGAAGTCACCAAACGTACTAGACTGATCTTGTCCATCCGAAAACTTTTGTGCTTCAATTACTTAAAAAAAGTATTACAAAAAGCAAAATAGTTATTGCCGACAAGGATTAATGACTAGATAATGCCATATTCTCGATAGAAGTCACCAAACGTACTAGACTGCTGATCTTGTCTTTTCGAAAATCTTATTACACTTAAAAAAAAGTATCACAAAAAGTAAAGTAGTTATTGCCGACATGCTGATATGAAGTCCCAACATGTAACCAAAACAGAAAAGCCTAATAATAATAAATCAAAAAAGAATGTCACGCCTAATAAAAGCAAAACAAATAGAGCCGCCCTGGAGGAGAATCACCAATATTTCGTCGCTCGCCAAGGAAGCATTTCAGCTTCATTTCACCGTAAATTCAGATCGTATCACGTTTGACTGACAATTTCAAAGAAGTAGTGAATGTCCTGTCGCAGTGATTGGCACTGGCACTTGTATATGACGAGGCAACGCAATTACTGTAATGTTCGTCGAGTTTATTAAACGGGACACAGGACATACGAATGCGCCTGTTAATTTCATTGATAAGGTTTTACCTCAACATTAAATTTCCACGAAGAGTTTGAGTTACACATTCAAGTGATGATGAACATTTGCACGATAAGAGACCAATGTCATACGCTGATTATGATTATCATGAATGTGATCTCTGGGACGTTGTGAAATGGCATGAGAATTCCTTCAGCGTTGGTGTATTTAACTTACATCGTGATTTATTTCCTTTCGTTTATCGTTTGTATTTTTTCATAATTCGTATTCGGCATTTTATACGAAGGATGCTATGAGCAATCGTCTAAAAATCAGTGAACGAAAACAGAAGAGCAACTAATGCAATCATTTAGTTGTTTAACTACTATAAAGTTACGAAATTTATGAAAAGAAACTCTGTGTAAAATAATAATAATAATAATAATAATAATAATAATAATAATAATAATAATAATAATAATAATAATAATAACAATAATAAAAATTACTTCCACAACGATTTAATAAAATTAGTTGAACTGATTTAGATATTTATGTTCGCCAATAATCTGATCGCGCCGAATAACTCGCAATTACAGCCATCTGACACTGGCATCGTCCTTATAGAAGATATTACCAAGTACTATTTTGTATAAAAGCAAAATCTTAAATTCCAGAATTTTTGTAAAAAAAGAAAAAAAAAAAGGAAAAAGAAAAAGTGGTAAAAATATATTTGGTATATACTTTATTTTCAAAGACCGATTCAGTTTGGCTAAGTTCATGCTTCCCATTTTTCCCCTTTAATCTTATGTGATTCTCCAATAGAAAAGCAAAGTATACCTCTTTTTTATCACTATAATGCATCATTATATATAGATTCCTTTAGAATCTTCATGATAGATACAGAAATTCCTAATATTTTCTTCCCTTGTTCTTCTCTATATTTATCTTGTAGCTTTTTAGGGCGAAAATAAAGTCCTTTTTATATTCGGTTCGGAGATGCTTAATCATTAATAGTTTTTTTCCGATTGGTTACAAAGCTTGCCTTTCAAAAACTAAAAAGAAGTCAGGGAATTAAGGAAACAAAAATTGAAAGGGAAAAATTCAAATTCATGATTTGTATGGCATAGAGGTTTGACTGAATTCATTGCCCTCCACTCGCTCTAAGTCTCTTAACTTTCAAAACTAGACTATATCGTTTTTAGTTATTAAGGGAAT
Organism: Macrobrachium nipponense; assembly: GCF_015104395.2. NCBI lineage: Eukaryota > Metazoa > Arthropoda > Malacostraca > Decapoda > Palaemonidae > Macrobrachium > Macrobrachium nipponense. The sequence continues at coordinate 142,790,105 of NC_087201.1, forward strand.
CGATTATCTTATTTAGAAGCCATTCATTGAAAAGCGTAGTGTTACCACATTACATGGTCGTAAACGTTTGTAACGATGATAGAATTTCTATTATTCAGGCCTCCAAACCTAATGTGTTAACTGATGTCTGATTAACTCCTACATCCATGAATTTATAATATGCAACGCTTCTTATAGTATGATTCCAATTATATTTTTTCAATGTATTGCATATACATTCTCCGTATTGGTCAATACTTATATGGAGGAAAGAAGTCGCCTTGGGTAAAATATTCTCCATTAGAAATATTTGCTAATAAACATGCGATTTTGCCTCAAAAGGAATGTTAAAGTATTACACGTTTAATATTTACTGGATATTCCTCTATGTGGCATTTATGTATTTCATTCATAACTTTTATTTTTGTCCTTTGATCTTTTTTTGTAAAGGTTTCATTTGATATTTCACAAGGAATGAAAAAAAATTCTTACCAGTTTTTTATTTCAAAGAGATTTTATTGCTTTGATTTTTCCAAAGAAATGAAGCGTATCTTGATTAGTTTTTCTTTTTTTGATGCGAATATTCACAACGAAAATCTAGTCGATTTTATTTATCACTTTATCAATAAATAGTCGCTTATAAATATTATTTACTTCTGTGGTTAAGTAAAGGAAATTATCTGTACTTAGCTTTCTTATTTTAATCTATAATTTCAACTGCGGATAATATTAAAGATTTTTAATGGTTTGCGTTCTATCTTTTTAATTTAATTATAAAGGTTATGAGTCACAACATATATTTCTAATAACTATTGGTTTTTATTTATTGATTGATTTATTTATTTTTTGCATAGCTTCCTCAACGTACACTTATTGAATATACAAAATCCTAAAAAAAAAGTGTATCCTAACCTACAAATTTAGAAAACAAGAGCCATTTGTCCTAAAAAAACTAAGTAATTACCAGGCAATTAGTTGGTTGTAGTTGTCCAAATTCTGTTTCTAGAATAACTTATCTCTAAAAACTCACTTTCAATAGTAGCAGGTTTATTATGATTAATAAAAAACTCTTCCTCCTTTCCGCAGTCATTCTTAACGTTTTCTATATATTTTGTTTTGATCTACATAGACCTGTCTTTCTTGAAAATGCTCTTAATGCAGTTTTCGCCGATCACTGCATTTGTCTATCCCGATTCTGAATGAAATAATGCATTAAATATATGCAAAAAATTATGAGGTGAAATGAATTTACTTTGTATAATATATTATGCGAACATATTTTGATAGACTTTGCTGCCGGGTAATGATAAATTGTCAGGAAGATTACATGTAGAAGTCTTGCGTCTACAGGTAGGCAGACATTACATAGTTACAACTGAAAAATTAATTCTGCATGTATACAGATTATTTTCCTCGGAGCATTCGATATATCCCCAAATTGTGTATTAAAGAAAGAGGCTCATAGTATAGGATTTGGATTTCTCAAATGAAAAAATACAAAATTCAGAAAACACTTTTATCGATATGAAATTAAAATGCGTATGAATCATAAAAACGTTGAATGCAGATGTATTTTTCATTACTCCGTCAACACAGTATAAAAAGAAATACCGAGCGAGATGAAAGAAATTCAGTTTTAATTTCTCTTTCCAAACGTTTCATGATACATTGCGATTTTCTGCTTCCATTCTTCATAGTGAATTTAATTCGCAAGGTATATTTTTGTCCTTTTTTATTTAAACTAACATACCATTCTAGACTTTCATTCATGGTATTTAGTATGTCATTTCTGAAAGCTTCGATAAAATCTTTAATGTTCTCTCGTAGTTTCTTAATCCCGTATTTTAGCAGTGAAAACAAACAACGTAGTAAAAAGAAAAAATAACATATATAAGGACTGATTCATACGGTAACTAGAACTTCAGTGGCTTATACACGCAACGTATACACAAAATTTATATACACACATATATATATATATTATATATATATATATATATATATATATATATATATATATATATATATATAGTCCTAAAGCTGGAGGAAGGAATGAAAGGAGTTGACCGAGTGCTTTCGTGTATTTTTCACACCTCTTCAGGGTCAAGTGATACACAAATTCATTATTCGTTACAAAGACACCTCTGTGGCAGCAATACATAAACATAAATACTATCGTACTACTATTTAAAAATTATTGTCTTTAAAAATGTTATTTACAAGTAGTTTCATCCCAGTTTGTACAGACGGCCAACAAAGAATTGGCGTAGTTCTTAATTCATTGTTCGTTATGGAAATATTGCCATATGCAGGTGCCAGAATATTTACTTAACAATAAATAAAATTTCCTTTTAAAGGTGCTATACTTGAAATAAATGACATTAGAACTGAGTAGACTTATTCAACATATTAAAGATGATTATTTTGCAAATTAAGGAAAATATATACCGATGGGTCCTACGTCCACGATTTCTAATTTTATTTTCAACTCTAGCTTCGTGACAGCGTTCCGAAGATTTTGAAGTTGGCTTTGCTGCCGCTCGAGTCTTGATCAACATATCGTACTGCACTGGGGTGTTGTCATTTTGTCTCCTACAGCCGATAAATAATACATTAATGCTTTAACATTCTTCGAAAACGATGTTTAGTTAAACTAATTTTGTCCTGTTGATCAATAAAATAATTTGCATGACACGTTTAGTGAGCCTAAATTGGACTTCTGATTTTCCCACATGATAAGCCTAGGTCTATTTTCAGCAGCATACTCTCTCGGATACGTAATATTAATGAATATTTAAACAATCGACAATTATATTCATATATATATATATATATATATATATATATATACTAATATATATATATGATTAATCTGCTTTATTTGACTATTCCCGTTATTCTTGTTTTATTAGCCATGTTCCGCCTTTCTTCTTATCCTTTTAATAATTGCTTAACATAATTAACTCAGACCTAGCTATTCAAAGTCAAAAGCAATCATAAAAAAATCAAACGAATATAATTCTTTCTTATTTTTTTATCGAATTCCTTGCATATCATCCTGTTTCATTTGGACACCTTGGAAAGCTGTGGGAGTCAAAACTGACGAATACATTAAGAAAGGCTTACTTTCCTAAAGCTTTTTCTTAGGTTGATCTTTCTGTAGCTATTCATTTCTTTTAAATAGAAATTAATTCAAATTAGTTCACATGTATAACTACTAGACCTACTAACATAAGCATATTATAAGTAGCTGAAAGAATAAGAAATAGGAAAGGTGGTGACGTTCTCGTTTAAGTCTATTTCATGTTTTTTTTTCTCTCTCTCTCTCTCTCAGAAAAAACCTACTGTTTTAATCAAGAGTTGCTCTTTGACGGCTACAGGGTGTAACACGAGGGTATGCACATATTTTGTGGAATGAAAGATAAAGTTTCTTTTGAACAGAAAATATTTTACAAATATGTATTTTAAGGCGTCCGTTGTCGCTGCGGGGAATTTTAAAAATAACCGTTATCATTAGTGATGCTTTCACGAGGTGGAGTTCGTAGTGAGAAGTCGGATCTAGTCGCCTGAGATGTAGAAGAGAGCGGAGCGGAGGTGGCTTAAAGGAGGTGATGAAGGTTAGGCCGATGTTAATAAAGTATCTCCCAATAAAATGTATTCTTTAGGATTTGAAGAAAAAAAATGCATGCATCATATCATTGAAACCGTTTCCCTCCCTATCCGTGGTATTCACTGGCCACCGATAAAAAAAAAAAAAAAAAAAAAAAAAGTAAGCCTAACTGAATCTCTCATCCATCAAAGATGAGTTTGCTTATTCATTAGACAACTATCAAAGACTTCAAGTGTAGATTTAAAAATCTCTTCCTCTCCATCTAAAGTATTCATCAGACACCAGTCATAAGCGTAGAGCTAGTTATGATCCCTGGTTCAGCAATGTCGTGACGAGGCACTAGAATTCAAAGTTCACAAATGAATGTTGTTCAGCAACATTTTCACTACTGTATTGTCTTGCTCATGTGGTGCTTCGAGGTATTCCACCTTTAGGCCCATGTTCTAAACTTTGCAGTTCTTTAAACAATTTTTATTCATCTATGTATGATTCTCTCCGGTTTATTAAGCTTTCCTGATATCTCTCCAACAGGAACTTGCACTGAATGCAGTGCAATAATTCTCTCCCTCATCGAAGGATGTTTCTTAGACCGATAAATGACACATTGACATTAGATACCCATGCACATAACATCAAAAGCAATAGAGTGAGGTCGCCTGGTTCCACATTGTTAAGATATCGTTTTTTTTTTCTTTTGTTTTTAAATTTGATAGCATTTTGTGAGGTTCCAATGTTTTCTGTAAAAATTTAACAATGGAATAGTTCAACTACCTTCAACTTAATATTGAAATGATAATTTAAGGACTATGTTTATGCGATACTACTAGTGATAGGTGTCGCCTATCTATTTGGTAATGGATATCTATGGCTTGTGATATGACGTTTTTTATCACTTCGTTTCGTTCACGTCAATTTTGCTATATGGAAAATAGTTTTACACAATAACATAACATAATGTTCTTAAGATATCAGTGACTGTTTTTAACGTCATTACACATGATTTCTTCCATCTTTGAAAGAAAAATATAGATAAATAAGGCATGAATCGTGCGTCAGGCAGGTGAACGAAAAATTATGAAACTCTGCCACGAGTTTTTTGGCCGACAGTACATCCCGGGGCTGCTGCTGATCAAATCTACGCGATTTTTCTTTATTATACATGATCAACAATATTTCGTTTTGTTTTTGTGATGTCTTTACAGAACATGATCTCTTTTGCTTCTTTCCAATTCATAGTGTGGTTGCATTCATTCATATGTTGAAACAAACTGCTTGCATTATTCCCTGTTCTAACATTATATTTATGCTGTTTTAATCTTGTTTCGAGATCCTTTCCACTTTGTCCCACGTACATTTTCTTGCACTGATTGCAAGGGATCTCATATATGCAGCCACTCTTCTGTAGAGGGGAATTCCTGATTAACAAATTCTTAAGTACATAGTTCTTAAAAATGACATTAACATTAAATGGTCTCAACAGCCCAGGGATGGCCATAAACTGGTTACAGTATGGTAAAACAAGTTGGTTTTTCATATTAAAATCACTCTTACGACTAACTTCATAAAATGTTTTTCTTGCTTTACAAAAAGCCCTGTCAATAAAATCACAAGGGTATCTAAGGTTTGTTGCAATGTCTCGGACCTTCTGAAGCTCAGCTTCGAGGAAGTCAGGGCAACTGACCCCCAGTGCCCTTAAAAAACATAGACGAAAATACCATCATTTTCGTTCTCGGATGATGGTTAGAATAAAAATGTATGTAGGAATCTACATTTGTAGACTTCTGTACACAGAAAATTTAAAATTTCTCTCATTCCTCACAATTAAAAAATCTAAAAACGCCAACTTGTTATCTACTTCAGTTTCCAAGGTAAATTTTATAGAAGGTACTAGGGTATTTAATGCTGTTAGGAAGCTCTCTTCATTTTTGTCAACAGGCCAAGCACAAAATATATCATCAACGTACCTGACCCATAGGATACCTTTAGGAAGTATCCTTGGTAAGTACGGTATCAGGACAACTGCCCCCAGGACAATTGCCCCCCGACAACTGCCCCCGTAGGACTACTGCACCAGGGAAAATTGCCCCCGTAGGACTACTGCCCCGGGAAAATTGCCCCCGTAAAACCACTGGATAATTGCCCTTGACAAATTTAAAAAATAATTGTAGCTATTTCTGGAATTTATTACCATTTACGTAATTACTTTATAGTAATTTCCTGAGTAACTATTTATGAAAAAAATTCTTCATAGAAAAATGGTAGTAAATACGAACAATTAATGTTTTATTATTATTAATAAAAATACATAAGAACTATTAAAACCAATGTTTTATTAATGTTAATGAAAATACATGATTTAAAAAGATAACATTATATACTAAAATTTGTACATAGATAAGTTGCAAAAATATTGAAAAAGGATTTAAAAACTAGAATTTTAAATTGTGGGCTATGTATCTCAAAGATTCCAATACATCGCGGTTCTCAAAGTCTTGCACAATGTTTGCTATTCTTATGCTAGAATCATGATAGCGTTTCCGCTTAGGAGGTACTTGATGCCCAGCAAGTATTTGATTGATTATGACGCTGGATAGTGCCTGTTCTCTCTTGAACACCCCCAGAAATTTCCATATATTTGGATGAAATGACGTAACGCTTGCTTTGCATATGGTTATGCTAGCCTTCTAAGGCGTTGTTTGTTCGAGGTAAATCTTCACCAACACGAGTATACATACTCCACATGCTTACAGGGAAACGTGGCTGTCTCCTTGTATGTCGACGTCTTCTGCCGATATATGTATCCTCAAAATAATCTATTATAGCATCGGCCTCAGGTGGCAACGTCTCTTGTAGTTTCTCAAACGCTTCACTAACTTTTTCAGGGGGAACAAACGCTAGAGCAGGAATCATACGTATTTGCAGGGAAAAATCGGCGTCGGTTTGGTATTTAGTTTGGAGACCTTCATTTTGCACCTTACGGTATATGCTTTGAGATAAGTGGTAAAAACATCCTTTAACGGTTACGTTGGGGAAGATCTCTTCAATAGCACTCCTAGCAGCTTGTTCAAAGTCTATTAGGAAGGTCTTGGGATTAAGTCTAGGGTTTATAGTGAGGAGTTGATGGTAGATATCTTCATATGTTGCTTGTTGTTTATTTGGTAGCAGAACATACACACACGGAATAACTCTTTCATAAGTTGAGCAATGAATAGTGTACAATTGGTAAAATAACTCGGGTACAATCTTAAAGGTACCGTCTCCAAACCAATTATCTGATTTCTCCAGAAGGCTAATGTTTGTTGGTGTTGAAAATAAAAGGAGACGCTGCTCAATCAATCCACTATCATAAAGAAGAAAATCTTCACCCCTAGAAGTTCTCTTGTACTCGGAAGGAATGACCATGTCTGATAAGCTTGATGGGATGGGATGAGGACCACCAGCAGCTTTGTCTGTAGCGCCTTATTGCACGACGAATATGTCTCTCTCACCGGTGGTAGTTGAGTTGCAGCACCACTTGATATCGACTCAACTGTTTGGGAAATGATTTGCTGTGCAGTCCCTTCGGTTGCAATAGATTTAGCCTTTATTTCCTGTTGTACTAACAAGACTTCACGGCGGGGTTGGTCAACAGCATGGGTGTGATAATTTACATGGCCAACTACTTCATTTTCACAAACTTTTATTTTCGCTTTACAGTTATTATGGCGGCGTTTTTCGCATTCATAAGATGTAACATTATTTGCCAATATCTTCTGCTTCACATACATGTATCCTTCGTAAATAAGCTTCATTTTTCCACGTTCACTTCGGACGAACTCCATGATGGGTGATGTTGCTTCTTATATTTCTGAATAGACACTGGATCCTTCTTACTTCTTTTTTTTTGTAAAAATTTGTTCGACTATACAGTTGGCAATAACTTTCGAAATTAACTATAACTCGTACGACCGATTACCTAATTGGGAAATAACTACATAAATGGTAATAGATTTAGGATATAGATACAATTATTTCTTAAATGACCAATTATGTAATTAGGAAGAATATCTTCATAAATAGTTACTAAAAAGTAATTACGTAAATGGCAATAAATTCCAAAGCATTTGTCCAGAGGGCATGGTTTTACGGGGCAATTTTCCCTGGGGCAGTAGTCCTACGGTGGCAATTTTCAGGGGGCAGTTGTCGGGGGGGGAATTGTCCTGGGGGCAGTTGTCCTAGATCCGGTAAGTACTTACTCTCAAAAAACTCCATGTAAATGTTACTAAGTAATGGAGATAATGGATTGCCCATTGCCATGCCAAACTTTTGTTCATAATATCTTTCACCAAACATAAATTTACAACCTCTAACACACAATTCTATCAGTTTAATCATAGAAGGCCTGTCCAAAGAGAAAGTATATTTTTCCATTTCTTCCTTCATAAATTCAAGTAGTTCATCCACAGGTACCTTTGTAAACAATGAGCTGACGTCAAAACTGATTAACTTAAAATCATAATTAAATTGAAACCTTCTTAACCTGTCTATAAAATCCACATTATTTTTCACGGACACACCTGATATGTTACCAAAGCATTGGGGACAATTCGTTAACAACCACTTTGATAGTTTATAAGTACAAGAGCCTACCGAACTTATAAGTTCGGTAGGCTCTTGTACTTATAAACTATCAAAGTGGCTTGTTAACGAATTGTCTCCAATGCTTTGGTAACATATCAGGTGTGTCCGTGAAAATAATGGGTGGATTTTTATAGACAGGTTAAGAAGGTTTCAATTAAATTATGATTTTAAGTTAATCAGTTTTGACGTCAGCTCATTGTTTACAAAGGTACCTGTGGATGAACTACTTGAATTTATGAAGGAAGAAATGGAAAAAACATACTTTCTCTTTGGACAGGCCTTCTATGATTAAGCTGATAGAAATTGTGTGTTAGAGGTTGTAAATTTATGTTTGGAGAAAGATATTATAAACAAAAGTTTGGCATGGCAATGGGCAATCCATTATCTCCATTACTTAGTAACATTTACATGGAGTTTTTTGAGAGTAAGTACTTACCAAGGATACTTCCTAAAGGTATCCTATGGGTCAGGTACGTTGATGATATATTTTGTGCTTGGCCTGTTGACAAAAATGAAGAGAGCTTCCTAACAGCATTAAATACCCTAGTACCTTCTATAAAATTTACCTTGGAAACTGAAGTAGATAACAAGTTGGCGTTTTTAGATTTTTTAATTGTGAGGAATGATAGAAATTTTAAATTTTCTGTGTACAGAAGTCTACGAATGTAGATTCCTACATACATTTTTATTCTAACCATCATCCGAGAACGAAGATGATGGTATTTTCGTCTATGTTTTTAAGGGCACTGGGGGTCAGTTTGCCCTGACTTCCTCGAAGCTGAGCTTCAGAAGGTCCGAGACATTGCAACAAACCTTAGATACCCTTGTGATTTTATTGACAGGGCTTTTTGTAAAGCAAGAAAAACATTTTATGAAGTTAGTCGTAAGAGTGATTTTAATATGAAAAACCAACTTGTTTTACCATACTGTAACCAGTTTATGGCCATCCCTGGGCTGTTGAGACCATTTAATGTTAATGTCATTTTTAAGAACTATGTACTTAAGAATTTGTTAATCAGGAATTCCCCTCTACAGAAGAGTGGCTGCATATATGAGATCCCTTGCAATCAGTGCAAGAAAATGTACGTGGGACAAAGTGGAAAGGATCTCGAAACAAGATTAAAACAGCATAAATATAATGTTAGAACAGGGAATAATGCAAGCAGTTTGTTTCAACATATGAATGAATGCAACCACACTATGAATTGGAAAGAAGCAAAAG
>NC_087201.1:142804535-142813883 GCF_015104395.2 Macrobrachium nipponense
GAACTTTTACAGGATTAGGTTCAAATTTTTTATAGTCACTGTTTTTATGGTTTTAAATTAAATTCTTTATCCACATTACTTCATCGTGCCTTCTCATTGGACATCTAGTTGGGAATTTTTTCACGAAGAAATCAAACTTTTTACGTCAATATTTTACCAACAATTATTTTCCCACTACACTTTTTCACCAGGTATGTTCGTAAACTTCTTAATAACGTTTTTATCCCAAAGTCTCCTTACCTACTGTGCCTAAGCTTCCATTTTATGCAAATGTACCTTTAATCCATGACAAAATTTCTACGATGCACTAAGAAAACTCATATTTGATTATATACCAGCTATTTAGATTTAATATCATCCCAACAAAAACCCAAACCTACAAGTTTTAGGTAGTTTGTTTTAACATTCAAGGATAAACATTGACCGCTTTGTATGAACCGCTCATGGTGTTGTTGTATAAAAGTTTTAAGAAAATTGCCCTAGATGTAATCTGGGAGGACCTACGTTGGGATCCACACAGAGGTTACTGAGGGTCAGAATTGATTGCCATAAGGGCGTTAGCTATAGAACTGGTAACAACTTGCTAATCCAGAATTTTTCTAATACCAGACAACACGCTAATAAATGCAATCTGAATATACAATACAAGATTTTTGAAATATTGGGGACGGGCACCGAATGGCAAACTACTGACAATTCTGGAGTCCTTGTTTATTAAACAGCTTGTTCCTCAATTGAACACGCAGTCTTCCTCGACAACTCTTTACCTAACGTGAGCTGTTGCCGGTCATTTCTGGTTTGTTCCTTCTGACTTCTGTCCTCCCTTTCTCTCTTGATGGTTGGTTCTGCTAACTAGTTTTCATTTTTTTTATCTTGTCTTTTATAATGTATTATGCCTTTTATTTGTAATTTTAGCGCTTTTATTATTAACTTTTTATTTTATTGTTTTATGTCTTTACAGCTTGAAAATGAAACCTTTGTGTTTGAAAACGTTGTAATAAATGTATTTTGTAGGACCACCTGAGATGTACTTCCTCCTACAAGTCTTCTATTTTTCGAGTTACTAGTAACCGCCATACTACGGAACGCTATATATATATATATATATATATATATATATATATATCTTTATATATATATATATATATATATACATATATATATATATATATATATATATATATATAGATATATATATATATATATATATATATATATATATATATATATATATATATATATATCTATATATATATATATATATATTATATATATATATATATATATATATATAATATAATATATATATATATATATATATATATATATATATATATATATATATATATATATAGATATATATAGAGATATATATTATATATATATATATATATATCTATCTACATATACAGATATATATATATATCTATATATATATATATATATATATATATATATAATATATGTCTATATTACAGGCTAGTGTTAGTGAATTACATATGTCAGCTTTCCTCGCTTGGAGACAATGCGCACCCAAGAGGACGTAGAGATAGCCTTCTTGAACGAAGGAATCTGATGTGTGCACTTTTGGCTGGTAGCTGTACGTGCTGTAACCATGAGCGATCTTGGGGTGGGGTGGGGCAGATGTGTTTGCATCCGTTTGTGCATGTGCAATGACAGGTCAGGCCGTTCAGGCACTTGAGGGCGAGACACCATTCCTTTGTGATAAGAAGAAAGATGGTTGAGAAGGACACCAGGTGTAGAGGGAAAACCCATTTCAAGGTATGGTACATATTTAAATGACTTAGAAACAGTTGCCTTTGAAAAGAGAGAAGTGTGCAGTGTATACCTTTATTTAATATTGTGTAATAGGAATATAATGAATATATCTTTGTTACATATCATGTACTAGAAACGGGATTCTCTAAACTTGACTATTGCAATGTAGCAGTTGAAATTTTGAGCCTAAGAGTGATTACTTAGACTAAACCAGGATAGTGGAATGATAACTTATAGTTCTCTTTGTGGGGCAGACTTGGGGTCACTATGACTTATTAATCATTTTGTTCTATTTTATGTTCATCTGCTTTGGGAAATAAATAGTGTGACATGCTTGCAGATAGAGGGCGTTTGCTGTCAACAGGTAAGGGTTGTCAATTTGTGTAGTTTTGTCAAAAAGGGGGGGGGGGGCGGTTATAGTAAAGGTGGCAGCAGTTTACAGAAGCTTTTTATACATTTTATAGGCTGTAGGTACGCTAACGAAGAGACTGGTGACTAGATAGACATATTCTTGATAGGAAAAGGGGTTATAATCATGTCACAGGCAACTAGGGGTTCTTTTTGCTGATTCAATGGTTTGGTGTGGTGTTCGAAGCATCGGGTTACTTGGGTATCTCTCTGCATCTCAGTGTTAGACGGTTGGTGATTCATGAAAACGAGCATTATAAAATTGTGTAAAAGTTTAATTTTTGACATATTAAGGGGGCCAGCCGGAACCCTATATATGGGGGTATAGGGCGAAAAATGAAAAGTCATGAAAAAATTCATGGAGCTTTATATGGCAATTGAGAATACGTATACAAAATATTTAGTCAAAATTCCTCTTACTTTCGTAGTTACAGGGTAATTAGTTAACGTAATTCAATAAGCCTAAAACATTGATCCGTACAAGAAAATGCAATATTTCTTCTATTATCGTAAATTTTGATAATCATTGCCAAAGAAATTGGGAGAAATGGCATCTGTAGACATTCCCCGAGTCGAGAAGGGAGACTTCAGTCAGGTACTAAGTCCAGTCATGATTCAGTGCGATCACAAACCTCAAATAGTCTACACGTTCGAGTTTTACCTCTGACATTTGCTTGCTTTTACGTATGTTTATGATGTTTCGGCAAGAATTTCATCATGCCAATGAGGAAAAGACAAGGAAAACATCTCGCTAACATACAGACAACAAAAATCGCTCAAGTATTATTACAGAATATCATAATATACGCTAGTTAGTGAAGAGAGAGGGGAGGGTTGCGTAGTAACACCCCCGTCTTGCCTGACAGCACACGTCACACTGTGCCCAAGGCTACGATCTTTGAGCAAAGAGATCTTCATTTATGATAAATAACATAGTTTTGGTTTTTTAATACCCAAAATGGAATATGAAATTCATAATAATCATGATTTATTAAATTGTCTTTGTAAAAAGACAGTACACCTTCGAGTTTCTCCTCTGACATTCTCTTGCATTTACGTTTGTTTATCTTTGTTTCGGCAAGAATTTCATCATGTCAAAGAGGAAAATACAAGGAAAACATCTCGCTAACATACAGAAGAAGAAAATTCGCTGTAATAAGCCGAGTTAGCGAAGGGAGAGAGAGAGTTGCGTAGGAAGGAGTGCCCCATCTTGCCTCAAGCAGTGCCCCAGGCTACGATATATGAGCAAAGGGATCATCATTTATGATTAAATTATGATAAATAAAATAGTTTTGGTTTATTAATACACAAAAAAGAAATATACATTCATAATAATCATTATTTATTAAACCATTGTCCCTTATAGAAATACGAAGGAAAACTTTGAACGCCCGTATCTCGAAACTATACTTATTGACCTTCAAAATCTATCTTCTCACTTAGTTTTAAAGCTATAACATTGGAATTTGGTATATAACTCAGAAAGACATTATAGAACAATCAAATGAAGCCGTTTTTTCCAATTTTTTTTTTCGTCTCTTTTTATAAATTTTTTTCTCCTGATTTATAGAGTTTATTTTTTTACCATATTGAAAAATTCATATCTAGCAAAAAAATGACTTTTAGAAAAAAAATTCCTCATTCGGTTGGAGGTCTACATCAGATCTATACATGGTAGTAATCCTAGGTCTTAATATTAAATATCAAGGGAGGAGATAGAATTTGAAAAATGGTTATTATTTTTGGGATAAATCTACCTGGCGTCACAAACCGAAGGTCAGAGGCAAAAATCATATGCAGTTTGGAGATGTCCCAAGTCACCTTATTAAGTGGTATGAATATCAAAGTCCTGGCCTTAAAAAATGGCATTAGCCGGCCGGCCCCCTTAAAGTGTTTCACAAGTGTGGTGATAGGCTATGCATATTTGCGATGCATATACGAATTCGATTTCCAGTCATATGAAGATGTGAGTGTAATTTCATGTTTTGTTTCTCCTTCTTTTCTCCTTCTTTATTTTTTTTTAATTTTTATTCTCTTTTGTTTGTGATGAACTTACTCAAAGGATGTTTTTGTTTTGATGTCTCTCGAAATTCGACGGACATTGGTTTTTTTTTTTAATAATATGAGCAAGGTTTTTAGGTTGTTGTGAGTCATGCCATGAGAGAGAGAGAGAGAGATAGAGAGAGAGAGAGAGAGAGAGAGGGAGGCGAGAATTTGAGTGTGTGAGTCTGAGTGACGGGGGAAATTTGTCGCTGGGTTGGATCGCTTAGCAAGCGCTTTGCTCCTTTTTTTTTCTATCCCCTCTCTATTTTTTTTTCTTTCATGGGATGATAAACTGGACGCGGGGCATGATTTTTTTTTTTATCCATTATTGGGAAATTTTTATTAATTTTTCTGGATTGGGTTTTGTGTGTATATAAATACATTAATGTTATTGAGGTCCGGGAATGTTAGAGAACACAAAAGCTTCTGTAAAGAGAGGAAAATGGCGGATGCTAAGAGTACCACAACGCTGCTACAACACATAACAAACGTGAGTGCAGGCCTGAGCACGTTCAGGGGAATCGTAGATGGTGTGTTGTCCCAGCCAGTGCAAATCATTATTGAAGGTGTGAATAATTATTTAAGCGCAAAGAACATAACGGAAGATATAGAGGTGTTTACAAGGCGAAAGGTTTGCTAGATTTCAATAAAGGTGACCTCTCTCACCGTTGCAGAAGTTTCCAATTTGCAAAATGTCGTACCTGGACTGATTTGCAAGAATTTTTGAAAGCAGCTTATTGCTCAAAGGAACACGGAGATATGGTGAGGGATCTCAAAGGTCTATATAAAATACGGAGGGCACAAATAGCCTGGTAGAACATAGTTCAAAACTTTTTGACTCAGTGGCAGATTGGGTAGGAAAACTGAAAACATCTAAATGGGTTACAGGAAGTAGTGTCTCACTTGATAATTTACATAAACTGTTCCATTTTTCTATGCTCTTGCACGATGTACCGGATGCAATAGTGAATAGCTTTGATGAAAAGATTGTGTTTGATCTCTTGTAGGCTGGCAAAGAAACGCAAGCAAAAATATGTCTCTTTAATAAGAGATTACTGTACAAACTGACGGCTAAACAGAGACTAACAATATTTGTTACATACATATAAAGAAAAGTATTTACAGAACTCTCGCTGTTTATTTACATTCGAAACCAATTACCATTGCAATATAATTAATGAACAACCCATTACATAACTAGCAAACAAATGAATATGGACATTTGGAGGTATATCACACAGATTGAACCCACTTCAGACGAAGAATTACTTTATGCCCAAATTGAGAAACATATGTCTAAATGTCCCACTGTAGATAGTACAATTTTTAATGGAATAGGCCCGGGAAATAGGGTGCCAAGAGACACAGAATCTTTTCCTCCCCGTCTGTGTGCAAAAGTTGAATATAAAAAAAGATCGATCGATCAAAGGCAACAACAGTTATGCTGTTTCAATTGCAATAAACCAGGGCATCCAAAGAAATTGTGTAGAGCTAAACATTGTGGAATGTGTAAGAGTACGGATCACTATTGGCAATCAAAGTTCTGGGAGTAATAATGTGAGGACTCCCCAGGCAGGTCAAACTAGAGGGCAAAGGGATCGGCAAAATTTTTGGAAGGCCGATCAACCAAAAGGGTACAGGTGATTAGTACGTGCCATTGTGGTCTTGTGGGGGACGCCCCAGAGCCCAGGCCTATAGTTTATGGAACAGTGGGGTATGTGGATATCCCGATATTTATAGACTCAGGTGCTTCTATAAATTTAGTGGACTATAATTTGTATCAATCCATGTTCTCCAATTACCCTTTGCAACCCTCAACAGAGACGGTGTGTGATGTGCAAGCCCATAGATTAAATACCCTAGGTTGTGTTCAAATACAGTTTACTCTCGGTGACAGATTACTAACAGAGCCAATTTTGGTAATGAAAGGAATTGCGTTGGGCAACAGACTTTTGCTGGGTCATCCTGCGTGTAGGAGACACACGATTTCGATCCATGCGGGTGTTAATGGGATAACAGTCGGAATATCTGGTGTTTTTCTTCCTTATGAGGGACATGGAGATTGTTGAAAAAGGAGATGTGCTCAGTGATACTAATGGCGGTGATATGGGAGTTACAGAGAGTGGTAATATTAAAACCCACATTGGTGATATGGTAAATGATTGCGGGGATTCTATCGGAGTTCATGGTGATAACAAATGTGATGATGATATTATGGATGGGGATATTGATACTGTTATTGATGTTATTTCTGATACTAACAATGCTGGTAATGATACTAAGGGTGGTAATGTGTACGGGGTGGTAGAAAGGGGAGATACTAACCACAAATATAGAGGTGTTTTATCGGAGGATATTGTGTTAATGCCCGGTTCAAAGACTATGGTAAAAGTCAAATTGAGGGAAGTGAGAAAACCTACGGATGTGTTTGTTATTGAAAATAGCGAGAGGCATAGAGGGGTTATTAGCACAGCATCGGTGAACAGTGTATCCGATGACTTTTACCAGGTTGGTGAGCACAGTTTTGCACGGGTTATTGGGTAAAAAAGTTTTTGTGTATATGGATGACTTATTGGTCGCAAAAGACATGATCGCGCAACACCTGGAAGCGCTTACAGAAGTACTTAGGAGGCTTAGATTAGCGGGGTTGAAAATTAAGCTAGCTAAGTGTTCGTTCTTTAAAAAGCAAATCACATATCTAGGCCATGTCATATCTAAGGAAGACAATAAAGTCAAAGCAATAGCGAATTTTCGCACCCCCAGGTCAAAGAAAGAGATTAAGTCATTCCTGGGTATCGCTGGTTTCTTCAGGAGGTTTGTGAAAGGGTTCTCTAATATAGCAGCTCCCCTAACTGATGTATTGCGGGAAGACGTTCAATTTCAATGGAAGGAACCCTAGGCCGAGAGTTTTCAAAAGCCCAAGGATGCGTTAATGAATCCCCCCGTTTTGAAGTCTCCAGACTTTAGCAAACCTTTTACATTAGTGACCGATGCCAGCCAGGAAGGTATAGGTGCTTGCCTTATGCAAAAATTTGATGGGAAATTCCATCCCATAGCCTTTTATTGCAGGAAGTTTAGGACAAAGGGGAGCAACGAGAGAACAATGGCTACCATAGATAAAGAAGCCTTTGCGATAGTGTCGAGTTTGGTTCATTTTAAAATGATACTGATCGGGTATAAAGTAGAAGTTCTTACAGACCACAAGCCATTATTAGATCTTTTTGATGAAACCGATTTGTCGCCTAAAAGAGCTCGATGGTTTTTAACTATCAGAGATTTTGATGCAAAGCTCAAATATATAGAGGGCAAACTTAACGTAGTTGCAGATGCTCTTAGTAGAAGTTTTTATGACACGGAAGAGTTCCAAGTTGCGTAAGTCACTAGCGAGGTTATACAATGGGATATATCTCTTATAGAACAAAGGCAAGATGAAGACGAGATTCTAGCAGACGCAAAAGCGTTTCTTAGAGGGGAATTAGTCAGGAAACGTTATAAGTTGCCTTTTTCGGGTTTGGAGTTAGATAGTAATCTATTGGTTAGGAAAATTAAATATAAATTGAGAACCAGTGAAAGTAAAGGGAATACGACGCAGATCATAATTCCGAAAGTCCTAATTCCAGTGGTTTTGGATATAGTTCATTGCAAGTTCGGTAGTTCCCACAACTTTGGGAAATAGAAAAAATGTAATTGATGAGGTTCGTGGTTAAGTATATACATTTGGAAAAACATGGGGGAAGCGAAATGGGAAAAATGTTTTTGGAAAAGTTTCTTGAGAAACTGCTTAAGTTGCTGCAACGCATGTAAGCCTGCAAGGATAACTTCATGCAAATTAGGATCGTATCCTATACTGAGTAGACCTTTTCAGAGAATACATATGGATATTCTGGGAAATTTTTGTGAGTCTAGGTATGCAAACAAGTACTTGTTAGTGATAATAGATGAACTTACAAGGATAATAGAAATTTTCCCACTTAAGCATAAAATGGCTGAAGAAGTAGCCGTAGCATTTTTCAATGGTATCATTTGCAGATACGGCTCACCCAAAGTTCTATTAACCGACAATGGTATAGAATTTGTGAACCAAACTTTGGAATGTTTAGCAGATGTCATGGGGTACAGAAAGTAACAATTATTCCATACAGACCTGAGGCTAATGGGTTGTGTGAACGAGCAAACAGGAAAGTGCTCGAGGCTCTCAGGAAAACTGTAGGTGGTAATGATAAGAATTGGGACAGATATGTTGATGTTGTTAGACATAGTATTAACACTATGGTTAGTGATTCCATTAAAATGTCTCCATTTGAAGCTTTGTTTGGTTGTGCAGCACGAGGCACATTTGATTTGCTAACTATACCTCATCATGAGGAGGATACGATCGAGATGATGGTATCCACAGTGAGAGAGAGACATGCTTGTCTCAGCTGTAATCTCCAATCCACAACCAGAGAGATGGTACAGAAAAGTATCAGTAAAACATCTGATCCCAAGATCAATGTTGGAGACAAGGTATTTTTAAAACTTAATGTGAGAAATGAACTGAACTACAAATTAGGCCCGAAGTTTGTAGGTCCTTTTAAAGTCATTGAGGAAAAACTTGGAAACAGATTTGTAGTCTTAGAGGAAAAAACGGATCGGTCGAGGTTAACACATATCTCATAATTGAAAAGAATTGGTTGTGGTGATTAATATATTGTCACACAATTGCATTTTTTTCTTTTTTTTTCTTGCTGTCTGGTTTTTGCAATTTGGTGGTGAAATGTTTTTACATTTTTTCTCTATTTCATTTCCTTCTACTGTTTTTTTTTTTTCTCATTATGTGCAAATCTACAGCGTTTTTGCGTAAGATTTTGGGGTTAATATTTTACGTGGGAAGTTGTTTGGAAGTATGCCGAATTTTTGTTTTAGCTGAGAAACGTGATGATAAAACATGTGATAATTCCTGTGTGTATGAAATTTGGGCTGAATTTCTTTGGTGTTGTGATTATTGGGGCGAGTGACACTACTGCATTGTGGTTTTATGTCGTGGGAAGTTATGATTTAAGGACAATTTTTTTTCTCAGGAACCTTGGTGATATCCTGGTGATAAATTTGTGGAATGTGGCTGTATGGTGTTAGTAT
>NC_087201.1:142814383-142819383 GCF_015104395.2 Macrobrachium nipponense
AACACCACCTAACAACATCAGTCAGCATTTTGGTATGCGTTAAGCCATTGCGTTAAGACGAAATGGTCACACTCAATCTCTCCCCCCCCCCTCTCTCTCTCTCTCTCTCTCTCAAGGTGATCACTGGCATAGCCTTCTTTCTCTCTCTCTCTCTCTCTCTCCATTCTATCAGGTCATTAAATCAGAGTCGGAGTTACAAAAAATATAATATTTATTCAAAGTAAAGTACTAGTTGAATAACACAAATTCTTACAGGATCAACAATGGAAAGATAATAGTTCAAACCTCACAGACAACTAACTCATATAACCCCCTGGTATTTAAATGTCTTAATCAGTAATTAGTCACACCAATTATCTCTTCTCCAAAATACAGTCCCATCACTAGGACACTCTGTCCCCTCACTAGAACCACCTGTTTAAAAGACAAGAGAACACACTAGTGAGCACACACACAATTGTAAAGACAAAGTCAAAAGGTTAAAGAAAAATGGAAAATCTTTACAAAATGCCAAACAGACAACAAGCCATCCCTTTGGCTAAAGTATGACAACTCACCCATTGCAGCCTGGAACTTTAACACTGAAATAAAATATACTTTCGCAGAGCTATCCCAGCATTCTGCCTTTTCTCCCGTAGCTGTCTCCCTCATTTGGGCTAAACCAAGCCATTAAGAATAGACATAGTTAGTACACGTACATATGAACTCACACTCTTCGTCAACGCCTCAATAAACTGGTCATAGCCAGTTTTCAAAGGCACCTTGATCAAGCCCTCAAGAACTCACATGAACATTGACCTGCTTAAATAAGCATCTTCATATCACACCATCTCAGAAATGATTTATCAGCTTTCTCAGGTCATCGCTTCGGACTCTGTCTCTATGGGAAGTTAAAAGTGAACAATCTTCACATTCCAAGAAATGTCACAACGAACATATTATCAGACTTTATTTATGACTATCTATATATATATATATATATATATATATATATATATATATATATATATAATATATATATATATATATCATTCATATATATATATATATATATATATATATATATATATATATATATATATATATATATAGATATATATATATATAAATATATACACGTGTTTCCGTAATTTTAAGATTAATGCTATATCTACTTTGTTTTTTAGGGCCCTTCGGTACACATCTGATTGGCTCTCCTTTCATCTTGAAAACGAGTTTCTTTTAGAATAATTTGTTTAGAACTCGTTTCCCAAAAAGTTGGTTTTTAACATTATTAGTAAATTGCCAACGAGGTATCTGTCAGCACACCCTAATTGTAATGTACCTAAGTTAACTATGTATGCACCCATCCCATTTATTCATTCAGACAGTTTACGTGTAAAAGTTAGAAATATTATTGAAAAGGAATTTGGTTTTTCGAAACTTAATCTTATTTCCATGAATCCACAAAAAATTGGCGGGGTTTTTTTAATTACAAGGACAAATTACAGGATTTCATGAAGTCCAATATCATATATAAATTTGAATGCCCAAGATATCTTGGTATTTATGTTGGTTCTTCACGGAGACTGTTACAAGTCCGTTATTACAGCCATTTGGGATTAAGTTATAGAACTGGGTCCAGAATCTCTAATCCCGAGTTCTCTAATAAAAGAATACATGCTAAGAGTTGTAAGGTTACTATCGAAAAGAAACATTTTTCTATAATTGGCACCACAAAGCAAACTACCCATCTAACTACCCTTGAGTCATTGCTTATTAAGCACCTTTCACCTAGTTTAAACTCCAACACCTCGTCATCTCCTCTCTCTCTGGCTTGAGGTTTACGTTGCATGCAGACCTTACCGTTTTTAGTCACTCAACTCTTTCCTTCTTTATGAATAGGTAGTTTTCTTCTCATTCCCTTTCCCTATTTTAACGTTCTGATTATCTTTTAATTTTATTGTAATTTTTAAGTTTATTTAATTTCTATTGTAATTTTTAAGCTTAATTTAATGTTGAATTTCAATTGCAGACTGATGATGTGTTGGTGACAACATGAAACGTTTCTTAATAATAAAACACGTGTACATGACTGTCGTCTGATTGGACACCTCTTCCTTAATATGTATATGTATATATATATATATATATATATATATATATATATATATATATATATATATATATATATATATATATAATATATATATAAAGAAACCTTACGTTTTGACACATCTTTCAGCGTCAAGTATTTCGTATATTTACACTGGGGACTCAAGTACAGCACTTCATCTTCACACCCTTAAACACACACAACCACTTATCCTTATCCCGCAAACATCTGATTCCAAAGATTAAATAAAATAAAAAAGCAGACAACCAAATAAGTAATCCTAAAAACAAAAACTGACCAAGATTACCCAACAAACTTGGGTAGTGAAAGCCAGTATAGAAACACCGCCTCCTGTTATCATCACATTCTTACCAAAACTGACAAGAATCACGAACAAAACATATAACTACCAACAATGCTTAACATTGTAACAAAACAAAACACTGATTTGAATAATATCCACACTTTTTCAAAAGATATTTGTAGATATTCTCACATACGTAACCTTTCCTTCTCTGCGCGAAATTATGCAAGCGCTGATCGTCTTTGCCCGAGATTATTTGCGGTCCGTCGGTTGGAGATGATTGTTGGGAAATAATTGATTCGTCTGGACGCTATTCCGAACCGTAAGGGTTCTTATTTTTCTTTCAGGATATAGCTCTAACAGTTGTCAGAAAGTGCACGTGAAAATTCACAGAATTTTAAAGCCAACCCGCTTAGTGGGTGAACTGAGCCATTCGATGATTTAGGAAAAAATCTGACGGGTGGTAAGTAATGGTCTGAGTGGGGACTATATTGATTTCAACACATATATGGTTAAACGATGACCACGAAAGAGAATGAACGTATAAAATACACCCTATCTTAATATGTAATTAGTAAGAATACATAAAAAAGATGCTTTAAATACTTTCAACGATCAAACGACTATTATAAAATGCAAGTGTAGATAGAGTATTATGTCCCACTGGTCATCAGCTGTAACTGGTTGTAGTGATCTTCGTTCTAATCTGTTCGGTGTTGTTGGTATAGTTAGATGTTTTGTTTGTGATTATTGATAAGAATGTGATAATAACGGTGCTATGTCATAACACTTGACCGTTTTTTTGTTTTTATTATTAATTAATTAGTTGCCTATTTTTCTTTATTTAATCTTTGGCTCGATTTGCCAACTTGTCTCAGGCTGAATATAATTAAATTATGAAAAAATTGTAATCTAAATTAATGGTTCACAAATATAATAAAATAAACTTTCAGACTAAAGGGCGTCATTATAATGGGTTTCTCACTCAGTTGTAAGTGCAAATATTAATTTATTTATATTTTTCATTTTTTTCTGAAGTTCCTTGTATTACTTTTTATATCTATATTTGAATGAGCCCTTGAACATGCATAGAGATACCGTTTAAGCAATAATTTGTACCTACAGTTTACAAAGGCACCGTATATTATGGGTTGAATTAATTCTACAAATACTGCGAAAACATGTCAGTCATTTAAAAGGTCATATGGAGTTGAAAAGTTACATAAAAACTGAGAAAGCCATACGCTCGATTTCTGGAGTTTTTCAAAAAAAAATATGATTTTTGTTGTTGCTAAAAGTTTACAGTGGGTCCCGGAGAAAGTTCCCGTCGGCCATAATTCATAATCCTTTGGCGAGGGCAATAAATAATTCTGGGAAATTGGCAATTAAGGAATTTTACGATTTTACAGTATTGAAACTGACATTATGTATATAGGGAGTGAAACTGACATTATCTATATATATATATATATCATATATATATATATATATATATATATATATATATATATATATATATATATATATATATATATATATATACATATATATATATATATATATATATATATATATATATATATATATATATATATATATATATATATATATATATATATATATCACACCCTGCTACTGTTATTCTCCCTCTTATTCTGCGACTGGCCTTTTTCATACCAACGTCATCCAATCTAACTTACACTCAGATACTTATACAAATCATCAGCTTTCATTTCTCCACCATCCAGTTTAAATTTGTTTACTCTATCTTCCTAGTGTCTATTTGTCATTATCAATTTTTACTTTCGATCACGTATGCTCACAAGTGTCTCCTCTTGCAAAACAGTTGATACATTTCACACGTTTCCCCAATTTATCCCTCAGCTTTCAGGTTGGTATGGAAACATCAGTCAGTCCACACTCCATTCACGATGCATTTTTGCATCCCACTACTTTTCAGCTCCAATATATATTTACCTGATTTTTTCGAATTACTCCATCCAAAACCTTCATTCAGAAAAGGTAGCGTCGTTGTGATTGGTGGATATGTACTGGAAACGGATTATACTTATCCTCGAATTAATGGCTTCAGATAATGCCATATTCTCGATAGAAGTCACCAAACGTACTAGACTGATCTTGTCCATCCGAAAACTTTTGTGCTTTAATTACGCTTAAAAAAAGTATTACAAAAAGCAAAATAGTTATTGCCGACAAGGATTAATGACTAGATAATGCCATATTCTCGATAGAAGTCACCAAACGTACTAGACTGCTGATCTTGTCTTTTCGAGAATTTTATCAAACTTAAAAAAAAGTATTACAAAAAGTAAAGTAGTTATTGCCGACATGCTGATGTGAAGTCAAATGTAACAAAAGAGAAAAGCCTAATAATAATAAATCAAAAAGAATGTCACACCTAATAAAAGCAAAACAAATAGAGCCCCCCTGGAGGCGAATCACCAATATTTCGTCGCTGGCCAAGGAAGCATTTCAGCTTCATTTCACAGTAAATTCAGATCGTATCACGTTTGACTGACAATTTCAAAGAAGTAGTGAATGTCCTGTCGCAGTGATTGGCACTGGCACTTGTATATGACG
>NC_087201.1:142824383-142832093 GCF_015104395.2 Macrobrachium nipponense
CCTCAAAAACTGAGGAATGTCCTGTACTGGTATTTTTGTGAATAGGGAATCTACGTCAAGGCTTAAAAGTTTTATGTTGTGAAGTGGTATATGTGCTTCTCTGAATTTGTGACAAAAATCTTCCGAATGTTTAATGTGACTGGGAGAAAAAGTGTCTAAAAAACGGGAAAGGAGGCCAACTAACCATTTAGAAATTTTGTAATTGAAAGCTCCGGCATATGAAACGATGGGTCTGAATGGAAGATTGTTTTTGTGAGTTTTGGGGAGGCCATAAAAGTAGGGTAATTTACGATTAATTACTTTAAATTTCTCTAATAGTTCAATACTCTTTTTGTCTTGGCCAATTAATCTTACTTTCTGAAAATATTCTGTGGGAACGTTTTTGGAGGGGATTTTTCGTCAGTTTGTCGTAAGTGTTTGTGTCGCTAAGGAGCTGGTTGATTTTGTCGAGGAAGAAGTCTTTGTCCATTATTATGATTTTGCCGTCATTGTCGGGAAGTAAGATTAATTGGTCAAGAGAAAATAAAGAATATTGAACTATTAGAGAAATTTAAAGTAATTAATCCTAAATTACCCTACTTATATATATATATATATATATATATATATATATATATATAATATATATATATATATATATATATATATATATATATATATATGTATATATATATATATATATATATTATAGGCTATTGGGTTAGTGAATTACATATGTCAGCTTTCCTCGCTTGGAGACAAGGCACACCCAGAGAGCACCGTAGAGATAGCCTTCTTCTTGAACGAAGGAATCTGATGTGTGCACTTTTGGCTGGTGGCTGTACGTACTGTAACCATGTGCGATCTTGGGGTGGGGCAGATGTGTGCATCCGTTTGTGCATGTGCAATGACAGGTCCGGCCGTTCAAGGCACTTGAGGAAGAGACACATTCATTTTGTGATAAGAAGAAAGACGGTCGAATAGGACACCATGTATAGAGGGAAAACCCATTTCAAGGTATGGCACATATTTAAATGAATTAGAAACAGTTGCCTTTGAAAAGAGAGAAGTGTGCAGTGTATACCTTTATTAAATATTGAGTAATAGTAAATATAATGAATATATCTTTGTTACAGATGGGTTCCATATCATGGTACTAGAAACGGGATTCTCTAAGCTTGACTATTACAATGTAGCAGTCGAAATTTTGAGCCCAGGAGTGATTACTTAGACTAAACCAGGATAGTGGAATGATAACTTATAGTATTCTTTGTGGGGCAGACTTGGGTTTTTATCACTATGAGTTATTAATCATTTTGTTCTATTTAATGTTCATCTGCTTTGGGATATAAATAGTGTATTTTTGTATTTATGTGAGCTTATTAGCTTAGTGACATGCTTGCAGATAGAGGGCGCTTGCTGTCAACAGGTAACTGTTGTCAATTTGTGTAGTTTTGTCAAAATGGGGGGGGGGTGTTATAGTGGTGGCAGCAGTTTAAGAAGCTTTTTATACATTTTATAGGCTGTAGGTACGCTAACGAAGAGACTGGTGACTAGATAGACATATTTTTGGTAGGAAAAGGGGTTATAATCATGTCACATGCAACTAGGGGTTCTTTTTGCTGATTCAATGGTTTGGTGTGGTGTTTGAAGCGTCGGGTTACTTGGTTATCTCTCTACATCTCAGTGTTAGCCGGTTAGTGATTCATGAAAACCAGTGTTTTAAAACCATGATAGGAAAAAGTTTAATTTTTGACATATTAAAGTGTTTCATAAGTGCGGTGATAGACTATGCATATTTACGATCCTTATACAAATTCGGTTTCCAGTCATATGAAGATGTGAGTGTAATTTCATGTTTTCTTTCTTCTTTTCTCCTTTGCTTTTTAAAATTTTTATTCTCTTTTGTTTGTGATGAATTTACTCAAAGAGTGTTTTTGTTTTGATGTCTCTCGAAATTCGACGGACATTGGGGTTTTTTTGTAATAATATGAGCAAGGTTTTTTGGTTGTTGTGAGTCATGCCATGAGAGAGAGAGAGCGAGAGAGAGAGAGAGAGAGAGAGGCGAGAATTTGAGTGTGTGAGTCTGAGTGACGGGGGAAGTTTGTCGCTGGGTTGGATCGCTTAGCAAGCGCTTTGCTCCTTTTTTTTCTATCCCCTCCCTATTTTTTTGTTTGTTATTTTTGTGGGATGATATACTGGGTGCGGGGTGGTTTTTTTTTTTTATCCATTATTGGGGGAAAATGGCGAATGCTAAGAGTACCACAACGCTGCTACATCACGTAACGAACGTGAGTACAGCCCTAAGCCCGTTCAGGGGAATGGTAGATGGTGTGTTCTCCCAGCCAGTGCAAATCTTTATTGAAGGTGTGAATAATGATTTAAGCGCGAAGAACATAACAGATGATATAGAGGTGTTTAGAGAGGCAAAAGCTTTGCTAGATTTCAATAAAGGTGACCTCTCTCACCGTTGCAGAAGTTTCCAATTTGCAAAATGTCGTACCTGGACTGATTTGCAAGAATTTTTGAAAGCAGCTTATGGCTCAAAGGAACACGGAGATATGGTGAGGGATCTCAAAGGTCTATATAAAATACGGAAGGGCACAAATAGCCTCGTAGAACTTAGTTTAAAACTTTTTGACTCAGTGGCAGATTGGGTAGGAAAATTGAAAACATCTAAATGGGTTACAGGAAGTAGTGTTTCACTTGATAATTTACATAAACTGGCCCATTTTCCGATGCTCTTGCACGATGTACCGGATGCAATAGTGAATAGCTTTGATGAAAAGATTGTGTTTGATCTCTTGTAGCCTGGCAAAGAAACACAAGCAAAAATATGTCTCTTTAATAAGAGATTACTGTACAAACTGACGGCTAAACAGAGACTAACAATATTCGTTACATACATATCAAGAAAAGTATTTACAGAACTCTCGCTTGTTTATTTACATTCGAAACCAATTACCATTACAATATAATTACTGAACAATCCATTACATAACTAGTAAACAAATGAATATGGACATTTGGAGGTATATCACACAGATTGAACCCACTTCAGACAAAGAAATACTTTATGCCCAAATTGAGAAACATATGTCTAAATGTCCAACTGCAGATAGTACCATTTTTAATGGGATAGGCCCGGGAAATAGGATGCAAATAGACGCAGAATCTTTTCCTCCCCGTCTGTGTGAAAAAGCTGAATATAACAAAAGATCGATCGATCAGGCAACAACAGTTGTGCTGTTTCAATTGCAATAAACCAGGGCAACCAAAGAAATTGTGTAGAGCTAAACATTGTGGAATATGTAAGAGTACAGATCACTATTGGCAATCTTGTCCGTCTCAGATACGGAGAGATGCGAGGCCTACACCTCAAAGTTCTGGGAGTCATAATGAGAGGACTTCCCGGGCAGGTCAAACCAGAGGGCAAAGGGATTGGTGAAATTTTTGGAAGGCCGATCAACAAAAAGGGTACAGGTGATTAGTACGTGCCATTGTGGTCTTGTGGGGGACGCCCCAGAGCCCAGGCCTATAGTTTATGGAACAGTAGGGGATGTGGATATCCCGATATTTACAGACTCAGGTGCGTCTATAAATTTAATGGACTATAATTTGTATCAATCCATGTTCTCCAATTACCTATTGCAACCCTCAACAGAGATGGTGTGTGATGTGCAAGCCCATAGATTAAATACACTAGGCTATGTTCAAATACAGTTTAATCTCGGTGACAGAGTACTAACAGAGCCATTTTTGATAATGAAAGGAATTGCGTTGGGCAACAGACTTTTGCTGGGTCATCCTGCGTATAGGAGACACAAGATTTCGATCCATGCAGGTGTTAATGGGATAACAGTCAGAATATCTGGTGTTTTTCTTCCTTATGAGGACGTGATTAGAATGGAGGACATGGAGGTTGTTGAAAAAGATGTGCTCGATGATACTAATGGCGGTGATATGGTAGTTACAGAGAGTGGTAATATTAAAACCCACGTTGGTGATATGGGAAATGATTGCGGGGATTCTATTGGAGTTCATGGTGATAACAAATGTGATGATATTATGGAAGTGGATATTGATACTGATATTGATGTTATTTCTGATACTAACAATGCTGGTAATGTTACTAAGGGTGGTAATGTGTACAGGGTGGTGGAAAGGGGAGATACTAACCACAAATATAGTGGTGTTTTATCGGAGGATATTGTGTTAATGCCCGGTTCAAAGACTATGGTAAAAGTCAAATTGAGGGATGTGAGAAAACCTACAGATGTGTGTGTGTTATTGAAAATAGCGAGAGGCTTAGAGGGGTTATTAGCACAGTATCGGTGAACAGTGTATCCATGGATGGGACCACTTGGTTAGAATTACTAAACTGTAATGATACAGTTAGGAGATACCAGAGGAATATATATATATATATATATATATATATATATATATATATATATATATATAATATATATATTGGATTTCCAAGATTGGAGTCGTGATATGGGTTCATTGGCTATCGTAGAGGGGAAACCTGAGTTTTCAGAGGCAGAAATGCAATCAAGGAAACGAATATTTAGAGAACATTTAGCTAATGTGGATTATAGTGAACATGTTGCAGCGATAAGCGAGCTCTTGGAAGAATTTGGGGATATAGTAGCCTTAAAAGGTGATAAATTGGGGTTGACTAATGTGTTAGAGCATAAGGTAAATTTGGAGAGTAGCACAAAACCTATTTATATTCCTGCGTACTGCATACCTTACAAAATCAGAGAACAGGTAGAGAAAGAGGTCAATAGATGGGAGGAAGAAGGAATCATTAGACCTAGCGTGTCTCCTTACAACTTTCCCTTGTTAGCGGTGCCTAAGAAGGACGATTCTGTCCGTGTATGCATAAATTTTAGACGTTTAAATGAAAAGACGATCCCTGACTGCTATCCAGTCGCGTGCATACCAGATCTTTTTGTTGAAATTGGGGGACATAATATTTATAGCTCAATTGATTTGGCGCAGGTTTTTTTGCAGGTCCCTCTTTGTGCAAGTAGCAAGGAATATATGGCTTTTTTAGTGCCCAAGGGAGACTATGAATTTATGCAAATGCCTTTCGTTTTATCGGGCAGTCCGATGACTTTTACCAGGTTGGTGAGCACAGTTTTGCACTTGTTATTGGGTAAAAATGTTTTTGTGTATATGAATGACATATTGGTCACAAAAGACCCGATCGCGCAACACCTGGAAGTGCTTACAGAAGTACTTAGGAGGCTTAGATTAGCGGGGTTGAAAATTAAGCTAGCTACGTGTTCGTTCTTGAAAAAGCAAATCACATATCTAGGCCATGTCATATCTAAGGAAGAGGTTAGAGTAAATGACGAAAAAGTCAAAGCAATAGCGAATTTTCGCACCCCCAGGTCAAAGAAAGAGATTAAGTCATTCCTGGGTATCGCTGGTTTCTTCAGGAGGTTTGTGAAAGGGGACTCTAATATAGCAGCTCCCCTAACTGATGTGTTGCGGGAAGACGTTCAATTTCAATGGAAGGAACCTTAGGCGGAGAGTTTTCAAAACCTCAAGGATGCGTTAATGAATCCCTGTTTTGAAGTCGCCAGATTTTAGCAAACCTTTTACATTAGTGACTGATGCCAGCCAGGAAGGTATAGGTGCTTGCCTTATGCAAAAGATTGATGGGAAGTTCCATCCCATAGCCTTTTTTAGCAGGAAGTTTAGGACAAAGGGCAGCAACGAGAGATCAATGGCTACCATAGATAAAGAAGCCTTTGCGATAGCGTCGTGCTTGGTTCATTTTAAAATGTTACTGATGGGGAATAAAGTAGAAGTTCTTACAGACCACAAGCCATTATTAGATCTTTTTAATAAACCCGATTTTTCGCCTAAAAGAGCTTGATGTTTTTTAACTATCAGAGATTTTGATGCAAAGCTCAAATATATAGAGGGCAAATTTAACGTAGTTGCAGATGCTCTTAGTAGAAGTTTTTACAACACAGAAGAGTTCCAAGTTGCGCAAGTCACTAGTGAGGTTATACAATGGGATATATCTCTTATAGAACAAAGGCAAGATGAAGACGAGATTCTAGCAGACGCAAAAGCGTTTCTAAGAGGGGAATTAGTCAGGAAACGTTATAAGTTGCCTTTTTTGGGTTTGGAGTTAGATAGTAATCTGTTGGTTAGGAAAATTAAATATAAATTGAGAACCAGTGAAAGTAAAGGAGATACAACACAGATCATAATTCCGAAAGTCCTAATTCCAGTGGTTTGGGATATAGTTCATTGCAAGTTCGGTAGTCAACACTTGGGAATAGAAAAAACGTATGATGAGGTTCGTGCTAAATACACTTGGAAAAAGATGGTGAAAGATGTGGAAAATTTTGTGAGAAACTGTACAGTGTGCAATGCATGTAAGCCTGCAAGGATAACTTCATGCAAATTAGGATTGTATCCTATACCGAGTAGACCTTATCAGAGAATACATATGGATATCCTGGGAAATTTTTGTGAGTCTAGGTATGCAAACAAGTACTTGTTAGTGATAATAGATGAACTTACAAGGATAGTAGAAATTTTCCCACTTAAGCATAAAACGGCTGAAGAAGCAGCCATAGCATTTTTCAATGGTATCATTTGCAGATACGGCTCACCCGAAGTTCTATTGACCGACAATGGTAGAGAATTTGTGAACAAAACTTTTGAATGTTTAGCGGATGTCATGGGGATACAGAAAATAATTATTCCACACAGTCATGAGGCTAATGGGTTGTGTGAACGAGCAAATAGGAAAGTGCTCGAGGCTCTCAGCAAAACTGTAGGTGGTGATGATAAGAATTGGGACAGATATGTTGATGCTGTTAGACATATTATTAACACTATGGTTAGTGATTCCATTAAAATGTCTCCATTTGAAGCTTTGTTTGGTTGTGCAGCACGAGGAACATTTGATTTGCTAACTATACCTCATCATGAGGAGGATACGGTCGAGGTGTCGGTATCCACAGCGAGAGAGAGACATGCTTGTCTCAGCTGTAATCTCGAATCCACAACCAGAGAGATGGTACAGAAAAGTATCAGTAAAACATTTGATCCCAAGATCAATGTCGGAGACAGGGTATTTTTAAAACTTAACGTGAGAAATTAACTGAACTACAGATTAGGCCCGAAGTTTGAAGGTACTTTTAAAGTACTGAGGAAAAAATTTGAAACAGATTTGTAGTCTTAGAGGAAAAAACAGGTTGGTCGAGGTTAACACATATCTCATAATTGAAAAGAATTGGTTGTGGTGATTAATATATTGTCGCACAATTGCATTTTTTAATTTTTTTCTTGCTGTCTGGTTTTTGCAATTTGGTGGTGAAATGTTTTTACGGGTTTTTTTATCTTTTATTTCCTTCTACTGTTTTTTTCTCATTATGCGCAAATCTGCTGCATTTTGGCGAAAGATTTTGGGGTTAATATTTTACGTCGGAAGTTTTTTGGAAGTATGGCAAATTTTTTTTTAGCTGAGAAACATGATGATAAACATGTGATAATTCCTGTGTGTATGAAATTTGGGGCTGAATTTCTTTTGGTGTTGTGATTATTGGGGCGAGTGACACTACTGCATTGTGGTTTTATATAATTGGGGAAATGTCGTGGGGAGTTATGATTTAAGGACAATTTCTTTTTCTTGGGCCCCTTGGTGTTATCCTGGTGATAAATTTGTGGAATGTGGCTGTATGGTGGTAGTAT
>NC_087201.1:142832593-142837593 GCF_015104395.2 Macrobrachium nipponense
TTTAGTTTCACTCTAAGAAAGTGAGATATGATCAGCGTGTCATTTTTTTCATATAAAATATCGATGAACATCATTAAAAAAATAAGTAGTATATATATATATATATATATATATATATATATATATATATATATATATATATATATATATCGAGCTACAAATGTCCTTTAATATCTAATTCACTCTACCTCGGAATTAATATATTTTCATATATGCTTAACCGAAGGGGAATTTTATTAGGCGATAATAGAATTGTCGGCTCCCAGGCGCGAACCTAGGACACCATACAAATCCAGGAACTTCAGTGAAGCTTTTACCACTCCACCACCGCAAGAGGCTATAAATTAATGCCGTCTCTCACCATCAAATACCTGTCGCGCTCAGGTATTCGCTGATTTGGAGCCAGCATTAACCCACCTTGACCTCGGTAGTGTTGTAGTGCATATGACAGCACGTAGCATTAATATAAGTCATGTATATATATATAGTTATATATATATATATATATATATATATATATATATATAATATATATATATATATATACATATATGCATATATATGTACGTATATAAAATGTGTATATATATATATGACTGGTAAAAATGTTCTGTAACAACAGAATTCCATCTAATAAAAGGAGCCCATAAAACACCAAAATATAGAGAGGAAAGTACTATATTTCAGAGACTGCTGTCTCTCTCTTCAGGTATATGAATGAGAAAAGTTTACAGAAAAGGTGGTATTTATACCAAGAGATCCGTCCACAAGTAAGCCAATTTAGGTCACCCCCGCTGATAATCTTCCTTTAATCTTCTTAAGCGTTGGTTGAATAAACACTTCGTCGACGACATCCGAAATCCATGCTCCTTTTGAGATGTTCATTACCTGCTTCTCTTTTATTAAGGCCGATTCCATCATTTGACTCTTGTACCGGCAGTTGCTGCTATAAATTACACGTGACAAATTCCAGTTTATTCTATGGTTATGTTCATTTATATGGTTGAAAATAGCCGAGTTCTGTTGTCCATACCTAACTGACCGTTTGTGTTGTATTAATCTCTGGGGAAGTAATTTACCTGTAAATCCGATGTAAGATTGGTCACAGTCTTGGCAAGGGATCTCATAGACCCCAGATTCCTTGGGAGATGTCTTTTGTTGGACGTTAATCAGGGATTTGGCTAAGGTGTTTGGGTAGGTAAATGCAAAAGGGTTGGATTTCCCAAGGGTGTGCGTTACTCTTTTCATCGTCTCCAGGTGAGGAATTTTTATTTTATTGTTGGGTGTGTCTCTGGTCTTGTCTTTAGGGGGTCGGTAGAAAATTACATTTGCTTTTTGAATTGCTTTCTCAATTAAATGGTCAAGATACTTTAAAGATGAAAGTTGCTTGCGAATTAGTTCAAATTCTTTTTCCAGGAAATCTGGGGAACAAATTCGTAAGGCTCTTAAGAATAGGTTGCTAGCTAGCTACGCATTACCCCACCTATTATCCCAAAATTGGATAATAGGTAATTTTAATGAATTCCTCTCAAAATTAAATGCATTAGTGCCCAGCATCAAATTTAAAGTTGAATGGGAAACAGACAACAAAATTCCTTTTCTTGATGTTTTAATAATCAGAGACACGACAGAATACAAATTTACCATATACAGAAAACCAACGTTCTCACTTTCATATATTCACTACATAAGCTATCACGACATTACTATCTCTTTATATATATATATATATATATATATATATATATATATATATATATATATATATATATATATATATTATATATATATATATATATATATATATATATATATATGTCTTACAAGTGTATAATGTGTTAGTGAATTATATATTATGTCTTGCTTGGAGACAGATTGAGCTGTTAAGGCAGCCTTTTTGAATGAAGGAATCTGGTACGTAAGCATTTTAATCTGGAGGCTGTTCGTACTGTCGTCAAGGCAGTTTTGGGCGTGTCGAGTATGTACATCCGTTTGTACGGATGTCACAGATCTAACCGACCAAGGCACTTGCGAGAGGCACATTCCTTTTGTGAGAGGAAAGAGGTCGGTTTGGTAAACGCCAGGTGTCGGGAGAAAACCCCATCTTAAAAGGTATGGCACATATTTTTTATGACTTAGAAACAGTTGCCTTTGAAAAGAGAGAGAAGTGTGAAATGTATTACTTTACTTAATATTGCTTTTGAAAAGAGAGAAGTGTGAAGTGTATCTCTTTATTCAATATTATGTTGTGTATCTTTATTACAAATGGGCTCTATTCCATGATATTAGAGACAGGATTCTCTATCCTGACTAATACTATGAAACGATTGACATTCTGAGTCTGGGAGTGAATACTTAGCCAGGAGAGTGGAATGATAACTTAATAGTTTTCTTTGTGAGGCAGACTTGGGTTTTTATCACTATGACTTATTAATCATTTTTTTCTATTTTATGTTCATCTGCTTTGGGTAATAAATAGTATATTTTTGTATTTATGTGAGGTTAACAGCCTAATGACATGTTTGCAGACAGAGGGCTACATTGACAACAGGTAAGGGTTTCCAATTTGTGTATTTTTGATAAAAGGGTGTAAGATATATATATATATATATATATATATATATATATATATATATATATATATATATAGTATATATATGTATATATATATATATTATATATATATATATATATATATATATATATATATATATATATATATATATATTGTTCTGAACTGCTCGTTCACTCCTGAAAAATGTAATCTAACACTAAAAGCAACTGGCCTTGAATGGACGAACGAGAGATCACAAAAAACAAAAGAGAAAAAAAAATATGACAGAAGGCCGATATTACTGAGGAAAGAGGAATTTACATAAAAGCTGGACTTTAATTTTAAATGCGCTATATTTACATAGGTCCAGGAACTAATAAGGTGGTTGATTGTCGATCCACCGGAAACACGCTGCTGGGGCAACTAGACACGGAGTTCAGAATTTTGCGCAAATGGGTTATTGAAATTTAAGGCTTATTCCAAAGGGTTCCCAAACCCTCCCACAATCATGCACGGTGTTTGTCTGCAAAGAGATTGTATCCTAGCATAAGTACTGAGGCGAGGGAAAATGTTTAAGGGTATCACCTTGCAATTGTTTGACTAACAAGGCACCCGTTGGTTACTTTTGACCTGCGATGATATCCGCGAGTGTCGGTTGGTATACATCACACCTTCGTCAAGTATAATTGACTGTGATGATATTTCTAAGTCCCCATCAATCGTTACTTCTAGTATGAAGGTTTGAAGATTTTAAAACTCATAGTTAAATAACAAGTTATATTTAACAAGCTTACATCACAAATGATATCTGCAAGAAGATTTGGATAGCTTTTCAAGCGGAGAGGTGTGGTAGAAGTCTAATATACAATTCTGTTTACAAGAACATAGTCGAGCGAGACATTGCTCAATTTTGTACACACAAATGAACATACGAATCTAGGTCTGTCACGTAGGCACTGACTGTGATGGGAACGACAACAAGGTTTTTGCCGGGGGGGGCATCGGTTGGCGTTACCTTTTTCAACATTAAGCTGATGATCCAGGTGTCTACAAACTAAGATGTTATACAAAGCGGCATCAGAGCAACGTCAAGGCAATACATTACACTCCTGCAAGTTCTCATATGGCCCCTTGGATCATTGGTTTTGATTAATAATAATAATCATCATTTATAGAATGTCAAATACATTCTTTATTATATGTAATCTCTTACATAATGCTCGGTTCGCTATATAAAATCAAACATTAGATTATAGTTATGCAGAAAGTTTGACTTGTAACAGTGTGATTTTTAGATATAAATACACAGATGTGATAAACATATAACTACCATCAAAGTCTTTAAGAAAATTATATACAACTGGTTATATGTAAAAATCTGGTATAGAAAATATTTATAAGTAAAAAAAAATACATGGAGTACACTTATATTAATCACTAAGATTAATCACGTATATTAATCACTTAGTATATATATGTATCCTCATGACTAGCAGTATATAACTGTATCATTATCCACTTATAAGGTATAAGACATATGCATATGATATAATAGTAAACAATAAGGATCACATGTGATATATAATGATACAGTTATATACTGCTAGTCATGAGGATACATATATATACTACAGAAAATACTAACGTATTTCTGATAATTGCATGACATAAAGATTACATGATAAAAATCATATATTAACTGAAATTAATGGTACCAAAATGTGATAAGATACAAGGTAACAGATTGATTATAGGAGCTACCTGATTTGTTTATTCAAATAAATGATTAATATAAGTGATTAATGTAAGTGATTAATATAAGTGCACTTTATATAGATTCCCAGTGCATAGACGCACAAAAATAAGGATTCATTGTTTAACTACAATATACTTCAATTATGTATGCATATAGATAAAATGGTTAAGGTAGATTATAATTCAGTTTCTCATGCTTTCATATGGAATACATTGTCAAGGAGGTTTCTACTACACATTTAGCTAGCGTCTCAAACAGCATTTCACACAATTCACAGTTCCAAACAACCTCCTTTAGTCAAATGAAATGGCCAATTTCAAATTGCTTTAAAATCAAATGCCTTAAGGGCTGTTGGAAAATTGTCTGGGTGGGGTCCGACGTTCTGTTGATCAGTGATACTTGTTCTCCTCATCCTACGCCATGCAATTACATTTCCAATGATTAAAATCACCACCAGCACAAGGGTCATTGCTAGCAAAACTAAGAAACGAATGTCCTCCCTGAAGTAGTAAGTGTGGGAAGTATGGTCCATTGTAGTCAATTTCAACCGCTGCTGGGCCACCTTCCCATTAAAAGGCAAAGGCAATGTTTGGATACGGGTGTTGAATCAAGAAAAATTGGCGAAATAAGCCGGCTCTCTTATGATGGTGCTTATTCCCCTTACAGTATTGTTGGCCGTTGCTCCACTAC